>NC_139942.1:51495094-51557594 GCF_963454915.1 Gymnoscopelus microlampas | reverse complement strand
GCAACGGTTCCGGTAGGAGACACAAAGAGTCTCCTTTGTATCTCCTACCGGGATCATAGCTGTACCTCTTCTTTTTTCTTTCTCTTTCTGTAAACAACAAAAACTATGGAGCTTGCACAAAAACAAATTGTACCCACTTTTTTACACCTGTAAACCTTTGATGTGACAATAAAGATGATTCAGATTCTTCTTTGCTCAGCACCTTTAGAGGCCAGAAAAATAACTCCAACTCTTACTGCTGACTGGCTGCCTTGCAGTGTAACGTATGTCTGACATTTAACAATACGTTCACTCCAACCCCCCCCCCCCCCCCCCCCTCTTTAACATGAATAATGAATATCTATGGTGCCCGGCAGACTGACTCACGCTGGGATCTCCCCCACTAGGGGCACGGAGAGGGGGGAGGGTGGAGCGCGGGTGGGGGTGCGGGCTCTCCTCCTGGACCTCTCCTTGTCCACCACCTCCCTCAGCATCTGGAGCTGACCGGGCAGCAGGGTCAAACAGGACGGCGCGTTGAGCTGGAACAACGGCAACGCAGAGCATCGACATTATTATGACTTCTCATGACAGCATTAAAAGCTCCTTCAAAAGGGATAGTTCAGCCCCAAAATGACTTTTTTTTCTATGGATTACTCACCCCATGGAGACTTGAATTCATGGATATTTTTCTATTTTTTGTCTCATTCCTAAGACAATAATTTGATGACCGGCAGTGGTTCTGGTAGGAGACACAAAGAGTCTCCTTTGTGTCTCCTACCAGAACCCCTGCCTATAGAGCACCGAAGTCTGATGTAATTTACACATCCTACCTGGGTCGCGGTTTCCCCACCCCGTTCTGAATTCCCATAGATGTGTTTAATATTGCGTCAAATAAGAACTGTGTTCCAAAAATAAACAAATGACCCTGGCGCTTTTACTCTTATGGATATGAAGCATCAACTGACGGTGAGAATACGCTAATGTTACTTCAGCCGAATTAGTTAAATTTGAGTGAGTGACTGACTATCATAAACGATACTATTCTATGATGACCCAATATTATTCTCCATAGAGAAATTACTTTATGAACCAGGGGATGAACGAGTGACGCCAGGACTTCAGTACTCTATACCGCTGGTCATCAAATTATTGTCTTAGGAATGCGACAAAAACAAAAAGATATCCATGAATTCAAGTCTCCATGGGGTGACTAATCGATAGAAAATATTATTTTTTTAGTGAACTATCCCTTTAAGTCAAAACATGTCCTTGTCTATTCACAGCGTCTGCCAGAAATCAATCAGTCGTTAAAACGTCACCTGAATTAAAAAAAAACTCACTACGCTGTTAAGAAGTCATGAATGTTTGGATTTTTGTTTCTTAACTAGAGGTGTGTGGAGAGAGAGGCGAGTCACTTACATCTATAACAGAGTAGAGGAAACCTTTCCATAGCTCCCTTGCTTCCAGGTTTGGAGCCTGAAACACAAAGTCAACACTTGTAGTCCATGTGTAAAATGTGTTCATGTGTGTGCGTGTGTGCGTGTGTGTGTGTGTGTGTGTGCGTGTGTGTGTGTGTGGTCAGTGGTATTACTGTGAGTTTGGTCTCTCCATCCTTCATCCTCAGGATGAGCCTGGCTGCCTCCAGGTTTCTGTCTCGACTACAGTCGTCCTTCAACGATACGAAGCCTCCCAGGTCCAGCTTCTCCACATACTGTACAACAGCACACACATTGTTTTGATTGAACACTTTAAATACAGTTGCAACAGTTATTCAAACTAATCAATGTAAGCAATCACTAAAATAAATCAATAATTGGTCTTTTAATAAAATAACTGTTTAATAATCAGTCCCTATTTTGGCATGACATTGTAGGCGAACGGTTTCAAAGAATTTCAAAACATTTCAAAAAATCTGATCGACATAAGGGTTAGTTTACTTCCTCTTTTGCCAGAGAGTTATGTTTTACTCCATAAACAGCCAACGAAGCAAAAATCAATGAACGATTAGTTCTCTTTTGTAGTTCACTGGTCATCGTACATGAACATCACTTCTGTTACCGTAGGGGTTGAAGGTATTACAGTTATTTAAATCTACCTGACAATAAACTCAATACAATTCTTTCAACTATTTTGGCATTCCCTGGGTTTGTTGTTAACCACTTTCAAATTAACATCCCTATTTTGGGCATGTCATTATATGCAAAAATGTTCAACTTCTTTTTGTTTTATAACCGATCTACGAATCTCCGCATTGCTACCCGTTGTGAGCTTGTGGATTGTCTAGCATAGCCGACAGTCAGAATGTATATTTCATAATTCATAAAGAGAAGTGGATTCAGTTATATTGAAACACACTGGTAGAATAAGTCACAGCCATTTCTTGTTAACTACTGTATAGTGAAACCGGTGAAAAGGCTACACTATTTTATTCACTAAGACATAATGAGGGATATATAATGTAGCCCTACTATACAGTACGGTATATGCTCACATGTGTGTCCTTGGCATTATTGAAGAAAAACAGGGTGTTTCCACACAGACAGGTCCAAAGTCGCCTGGAGGCCTGTGAGACACACACACACACACACACACACACACACACACACACACACACACACACACACACACACACACACACATTTGAATTAATGTACTTGGATCTGCACAAAATAATAACACACATAATAGATCCAAACACTGATCAGAATAAGGTTTACATTACAGTCAAACCAGATACAACTGCTTCACATGCTTATTAACACACTGAAGAAAAAAGATAGCACATTGATGACTTACATCAATGACTTTCTTTACTCCCCCCTTAACTACTCAAGGATATATGAAACAAACACGATCTTCTCCAGATAGACAGACTGCCTATGAAAGCTGAGATCTAACGGTATTTTTCCATTTGACTTTTGCAATCCTCCCAATGTCAGTCCACGGAGAACAAGTTTGTGAACGTGGCCCCAGACTCCCAAAGTTTACACAAGGACAATAAGTTGACAGTTATATCCCAAGGCCACACACACACACACACACACACACACACACACACACACACACACACACACACACACACACACACAGAGTGTAGCAATTAAAAGACAACGTTTTATTTAGAGGGTTTAGATGTTTCTAGTCACAAATTAGCGCCAGACCGAAATATCTGCCATTGTTTGTGTCGCGTTGTGTGGCGATATTTAACCACTTTCAACCTGCTCCTCCTCAAGCTTGTGAGCTTGTAGATTAACAATGTTCACAATACTTATCTGTGGAACACAGTTAAACTAAATATAAAGCCTCAACTCCTACAATTCCAAGTGCTTATCAGGGTGGGGGGTCCCCAGTTCAAATTATGATTATTTTGGGGGGTCACAGCCTGAAAAGGTTTAGAACCCGTGGTCTAGGCCACTGGTTTCCAATCCTTTTCATATCACGGTCCATTATTTATTTGCCATTTGAGCCACGGACCACAGTTCGATGAGATTTAGACTCTCAGACCCAAAACGTAGAATATTTTGTTAGCGTTGGATAAGATTTTGTCCACAATTCCATCCATGCTGTATTGATGTTGGTATACCATAGGAGAGATGACAGGCAAACGTTGATCAAAATAACAATTATTTAATTAAGTAATGCAGATGTTTAACAAGAATTTAACTCTTGAGGGCGTAAAATGAAACATTTGGTTTAATTTTACGCTCTCAAGAGTTAAAGATCTAATAAGGGTCCATTTGGTTTCATTTTACGCTCTCAAGAGTTAAAGATCTTCCTAATAAAGGGTCCATTTGGTTAACAACTCTCCATCATTTAGCTGGGGACCACCTGGAACCCCCTCAAGGACCACTGGTGGTCCCTGGACCACTGCTTGAGAACCACTGGTCTAGGACACTCCAAAATCAGGATTGCCACTGGACCCCAAAAACTAGCTGGCATCAGTCGGTCTCCATAGTCATGTGTCATGTGTGTTCAATAGATCCTGATGGTTTTAGTGTCTCTCCATCTCCATCTCCTCTCTCAGGGGGATGAGCTGGAGATGAGGGCATGAGGCTCAGCTGTTGTGGAAGTGTTGCCATGTCTGATTATTATAAGAGACTTTGGGCTTGTTTTCTGTAAAGTCTCTTGTAAATATTGGTGGTTGCGGGTATTTATTTTTGGGCTTGTTTCCTAACGTTGTTTAATCCAGTGGTTCTCAAACATGTTCAAGTTAAGGAAACCCCCCAAATGAATATGTAATTATCCACGTATCCCTCATCTGAAAACATTTGTGCCAGGGAGCCCCGGTACCAGATTTGTGTTGTTAAAATGTTTCAAAAGTATTTCAAAATGTCACTTTTTTCCACATTAATTCTTTGAAAATAGCAGATCCATTGACAACATTTAGCTTGACAAAATATTGGTATATATTCAAATAACTAATATATACATATATATACACTGTAGGTTTAAAGTGCTCATGAGCTAGTCACTTCTTTTGGGCTTGTTTTCATAGAGCTGGTTCCTTATCTCTCTCGCAGAATCTGGCAACGCTGGTGCTCATGGATGTGTGCACCTGAACCCCTCTCCCAAATGAGAGATAGAGAGATGGTTTCTCACTCTCTTCCCTTTATGCATTTATGCATCCCTGTCCTAATAGCCCTCATGTACATGCTATTAACATGCATCACCATACCTCCATACATAGCCTACTGAATATTGTCACTTCTCTTTCTCTGTGTGTGATGCCATCATTACTGTATCGATTTGACATTTAAGGATTATAGGCTGATCATTGCCAGAGATAAAAGGGAGTGACACCGCTACCATTGCATTCCTGTATGTTTAAAATAACAAAAATAAGACTAGTGTAGCCTAAAGAAGAGATATAATCGATGTAGATACAGAGTAAATGGCCATACATACAGTATATGCCTACACGTACATACATACATACTGATTCATGCATGTTGTGATTACGCTAAATGACTCGTTTAGCCTTCCATTCATAAAATATACATGTGTACATCATCCATGCTTTTCTTTCAGCACATTAAATGAGCCGCTGTGGAAACATAACAGCAGCCGGTCAGTCAGTGTCGCCTCGCCCAGAGGAACCGACACAATGTGTCGCCTCGCCCAGACATCAGACAGACGCCCGGAGGAACAGACACAATATGGAAGTTGACAGACAGACAGCTCGAGAAATTCGAAACAAAATTGCCATTTAGCTGCTTGATCAGTGATCAGTGTATAATATGGAGACAGGGGGATTATTGTGATGAGAGCCGGTATGGATGGATCCACACACACAGCCCACTGACTACTGTCTGTCGCCGGCGATGGAATCTGCAGCCTCCTTACCTTCTCCTTCGGTCCTCTCTTCTCCAGGTATCCCTCGTAGTAGCAGGGCGGTAGCAGCGCCCGGGGTCCTCCAGGGTGGGGTGCGGGTCCCCCCGGCCCGGAGCGCTGGGGTGTCCCCGGACCCGAGCGCTGTTGGACGGGTGCAGCCGCCATGAGTACCGCTGGCTGGCTGGCTGGAGGGATGAACGGATGGGAGGGTGGATGGATGAATGGAGGGATGTTTGGAGGGATGGATGGATGTCTTGGGCACCCACCGAGGAGGACAAAGGGGTGCTCTCTCTCAGTAATTCACTGAGTGACACGCCTTCTCCGATGAGATATTGCCATTTGCCATCATGGAAAATATCCCCCCAACAGCTGTGATGAAGACCCTACTCTGTCTGGCTGGCTGGCTGTCATACAGAGGATGTGGGTGGGGTGGGGGTGGGGTGGGGGGCACATTTAAAATAAAGCTGCTTTTATTTTCTGACCCAATCATTTCCTTGACTAGTAAAAAGCATTATTTAATGACAGTCATTATTTAATGACAGTCAAGTGGTTGAAGGAGTGAGTGAATGAATCATGCAGCATAAAGGGCCTAATTAATCAAGTTTATATTTCAATCACACACACATGTATGTACATACTGTACATGTATGTATGAGGAAACAAAAACACCCTCTGATTTACACCTGTAAACTGTGATATAAAATGATCTTTATACACACACACACAAGAGATAGATATAGATATATATATAAAGAGATATAGATATATATCCATCTATATCTATATATATATATACATACACACACACACACACACACACACACACACACACACACGTACGGTATGTACATACACAAACACAAACACACACACACACACACACACACACACACACACACACACACACACACACACACACACACACACACACACACACACACACACACACAGCAGATATAAAATATAGGCATTTAGCTGACACTCTTCTTATCCAGAGTGACTTACAGTAAGCAAGGTAAACACATACATAGAATGCAGAGAGACAGTGTAGTGCTCAGTAATCTAGGATCACTAGTAAACCAAGAACCTAGCATCTGTCTAAAACAATGAACCTAGCATCTGTCTAAAACAATGAACCTAGCATCTGTCTAAAACAGGGGTCTTCAACAGGGGGTCCGGGACCCCTAGGGGGGTCCTCAGAGTTATTACAGGGGGTCCGCCAAATCTTTGTGTGATATGATTATTGTCTTTTTTACCGTGACCACTTGAACCTTAACATCCCTTTTCAGAGGAGAACTTTAGCCCAAAAATAGCAGATCTACAAGCTCACAACGCCTCGTGCTGCGAGGCGGTGTGAGCTTGTAGATCGGCTATTTTTGGCAAAGAGGTGTTTGGTGTAGAGGGGAAAAAGAGCAGACCACATGAAACAAAACAAAACAATTTTGAATCTGAAACACAATTTTATACGATATAGAGGGGGGTCCCTGCTTCATCTCTCTCTCAGCTAGGGGGTCCTTGGCCTGAAAACGTTTAAGACCCCTGGTCTAAATAATCTGAATGTTAACATTGTGGTCGAGAAGAAAAACAAGCCTAAGTGACAAAAACATGAGAACAAACTAGAAAAAGTGCTCCTCGGAGCACAGGTCTCCGCCAGGTCACGTCGTTATTGTGGCCTCCTGGTGGCGCTATAATAGGACAATGTGAAAAGGGTGGCATTTCTTCCTCTGCCTAGTGGGAATGAGCGTGCATTCATGATTTGAGGCATTTTGTTGCAAAAATGTGTTTTGCAAAATTAGACCTGCTGGTGGCGCTATAACAGGGCAATGTGAAAAGGTGGTCATTGCGTCCTTGGCCTAGTGGGAATGTGTGTGCAAATTTTCACGGAAATCACACGCTGCGTTCATGATTTGAGACATTTTGTTCAAAACGGAACAATCCTGCCAACTTTGGAAGCCAACCTTAGCCAATCAGGATGTAATATGAAATATCGGACAGATCCGTCTTGATCACATGACTATAGAGATACTGTGTACCGATTTGCGTGATATTTGGATAAAATCTGTAGGAGTAATATCCAAAAATGTGTTTTGCACAAATCGGCCTCCTGGTGGCGCTATAACAGGCCCATGTGAAAAATTTGGGGCAGAGGTTCTGCTGTGGCATCGAGGGAGTGTGTGTGTGCAGTTTCACAGCGACTGGGGCAACGGTGGCGGAGATTAGCTGGTAACAGACAGAAGGACGGACGGACGGACGGACGGACACACGGACGGACGGACGGAGGGTAAAACATACTCTCTCGCCATGCCTTCGGCCTGGCGGAGACAATAACTAGGTCAAAGTGCTGATGTAAGTACAGGTCAACACAATGCACAGATACATGACACACTCAGGGCCCCCGATTCCTTCATATTTTATTTAAACAAGCAAACATGACAGCGTTCCAAAAAACCCTTTACATCATAGCAAAAATAAACAATACATACAGAGGAGATTATACAAAAAAAAAAGAATATAGAGAGAAGAGATTAATCCACATACCCTATAAAGATAATCCAGGATAATCCCGCTTTAAGACTCTCCCCACAGAGTGTCACAGTTACAAAAATGAGGCATTTCCAAAGACAATTTGTCTATAAAGAAGACACATGCATAGCACTAACATTTGTTTTCCGTTTTTTACACTGAAATATACATGAATATTCTGCATATTAAAATAAAGTTATTGTCATATAATAATAATAATAATACTTAGAGAATGATATTGCAAGCTTTGGAGACTTCTGGCGGGGTTTTCAATGCAGTATAGCATGTACTGTATTTGAACTGATGGTTTGCAGCACTGTAGGATAACTCTATATAACTACTGTGACAAGCAGCACATAAAAATGGATCTTTAGCCCTTTCGTCCGCAAGGGGGTGTGACAGCACAACCCCGGCCCCCCCCTCACACACACACACACACACACAGGCCTTTCATTTAGCCTAATGAGGCGTGTTAACCCAACACCTGAACCAGGGCAATCACTCACTTTCTCTTCTCTCAGCGCAGACGCGCACAACAAAAAAGCACACTGCCTAGTAAGCCTACAGTACCCCCACCTAACATGCACCATATGTAAACATTAGGACTTCAAGGAGTGTGTGCTGCTGGATAATTAACCACTTTCAACCTGCAGAAAATAGTCGATCTACAAGCCCAACGACGCAAGCTTGTAGATCGGCTATATCGGCTATTCCGAGGATGACCGACTTGGTTTATATATATAGGCCTCGAGTGGTTAATAAGTATCTTATAGGGCTGGGGGTCAGGCATGCAGGCAGGCAGGGTTGGTGGTATCTTGGGGTGGGTTTACAGCTGATAGTGGTGGTGGGGTGGGGGTTGTGATAGAGAGAGTGAGTGGGTGGGTGGGTGGGTGTGTACATAGGCAGGTGGTAAATGAAGAGAGATGGGTGGGGGTGAGGGTGGTGGGGTGGGGGCTACATAATCCGCTGCTGTGCTGTGTGCTCTTTTCCTCAGTGAAAAGAACTGTCAGTTCCACTGCCAGCTCCCATAGCAGACAGAGAGAGAGGGCCCTTACGGCCGTAAGGGGGTTTAACTCATTCGAAACGGGAACGCATCTTTGTGTGTCATTTTAAGATTTCTTTGGCTATTAAAAAAAAATAGCAAATATACAAGCTGCCGCGCTATGAGCTTATAGATCTGCTATTTTTGCAAAATCGTGAAAATGTATGCAAATCGTTGAAAATACATATATTTTTAAAGCGAACATTTGTAACTCAAATCTTTGCTTCTGTGGGTCCCTGGAACAAAACATTTTGAGATGGGGGTCCACCGCCAAATATATACTGTATCTAAAAATGTTTTCTAAATCCTAACTGTATGTTGATATAATATCAGAGGTGCTCCAACTTTTCCATGTCAAGGACCACCAAAATGATATGTATTTGGCTGCGGACCCCTACCTCAAACTATGTTGTTCCAGGGACCCCCCCAGAAGCACAGATCGGAGTTAAAAATGTTCGCTTTAAAACACATACTTATATATTCAAAGATAAAAAAAATAAAAAAAATCCCCAAAATTGCAGATCTACATGCTCAGCTATGAGCTTGTATATCTGCTATTTTTTTGAATAGCCAAAGAAATGTTAAAATGACACAGACGCATTCCCGGTCTTAATGGATTAAAGGAGGAGAAAGTTGATGCTTGAGGTGAATGGATGGGACCCCGGGCCATCTCCACACACAGTTTAGTGTCTCTTTGTCACAGAGGGGCTTAAAGATGACAACATGTAAAGCAGAGACAATGGGACACAACAATGTGGCACAATGAGCTAAAACAGATAGCATTCCATAGGAGCAGCTCCACACCCAGCTTTTAGCATGATAAACTGACATGTTTAAGCCTGACAAAATACCCTGGGTATTCAATGACCGAACGCTCAAAGCTTCAAACAAATTACGGGGTTAGAGGACAACTGACAGTCGTGCAAATGGAAGTGTTTTTTTCCCATGTGATTACCACCAATAATAATATGTTATAACGTGAGTTGACAGGTTTTTTTTAACCACATGAACCACAGCGTCCCCCTATTATCGACATGTCATAATAGGCAAAAAATAGCAAAAAAAAAGACCCAAAACATGTAGTGGCCGACACTGCCAGCAGTGTCAGTATAGAGCTGGAGACAGCAGAGGAACTGATAAGCTGGGTGCTTATGGCTTTGGCACAATGTTCAGTACTGTTTAAATGTTTAGAAATGAGGTTAGACAAAAGGTTCTGTCTCTCCGTTTTAGGATGTTGTCCCAAAATGTCTACGTGATAAACAGGGATTCAGCAACAATACCTGAACCATTCACTCACACTAAAAAAGGGCAGACCCAAGCGATTTAGAAAATCACAGCCGTCGATATATTACAACTTCATTGTTTCCTCCACAACCAGCCGTCCATAAAGTGAAGCATTTCTTTGGCACTATAGGCTTGAACACACACACCAGGCAGCTTGGGACATTAAGACAACTCAAAGAGAATTCATGATAGGCAGATTAAGCCAAAAAAAAAAAAAAAAAAATCTATCAATGGAAACTTAACACTTAAATTATGCTCCATTGTACAGCGGTATCATGCGGCACAAATAACGTGATTGTGAGCTTGCATATCTGCTATTTTCGCCGTGCGACACTGCCATACAACAAAGTATAAATCGTTTAAATTGTCTAAAACAGGGCCAGTTCAAAGAAAAGGAACAATTGTCAAATGTTTGAAAAAGCGCTATACGAAAAAATTCATCACATATCATTTGTACCAACATTTCCCCACATTTGAAAATGACTGCTGAAAAATATTTGTTAGGTCTAGAAATAAGCATAATTGACACGTTTTTAAATTTCCCCACAGAATCCCTGGATGACAATAAGAAAACACACATTTAACCAACGCTCATAGACTGCAGGAGTTTCTATATTCACCAGCATCTATTTTTAAAACTAAAAAAACCCCCTGAATGTCATACATCCAGTCTACTGGCCAAGACAAGAATAGACGCATGACGCCCGCGTTAAGACTTAAGTTGCAAATAGGCCTGAAAATAGCAGATCTACAAGCGTACGACGCGTCGCACAGCGACGCGTCGTAAGCTTGTAGATCTGCTATTTTTTTAAGCGCACCACAATGGCAAGCAACTAAGTACCACATGAACTCTATAGCATCCCTATTTTTTTTGGGGGGGGGGGGCAAACATTCCGTGAAAATAGCTCACAGAGCTTGTAGATCCTGCTTTATTTGGTGTAGATGGGGGGGGGGATTGGGCCAAGGACAGAGCCCTGGGGGACCCCCGTTCAATGTAGTGTGTGTGTGTGTGTGTGTGTGTGTGTGTGTGTGTGTGTGTGTGTGTGTAGAAGGGTTTAAGTCATTCATGGGAACAGGTTCACTAAAAAAACAATAGCCAACAGTTAAGTGCTCTTCCGTGTCTGTCCACCAGATGGCGGTAGAGGACAGCGAAAGAGAGTGGCTGCAAGGTGGACACAGTTCCTCCATGTTGGCTCCAGCTCGATGACAACATCAGCAGAGGAAGAAAGGAATGCTGGGGCAGGAACATACTGTTCTCATGACTCTGTGTGTGTGTGTGTGTGTGTGTGTGTGTGTGTGTGTGTGTGTGTGTGTGTTTGTGTGTGTGTGTGTGTGTGGACAGTACCAAGATAACTACTGTACAACCATGATCATAGTCCTATAAGGGAATATACTGTATATACACATCAGCGGCTCAAAAACTTTATATTTTCAACCCCCATAACTGTGAGAGCATAAAAATGGAACCATGAGAATCAAATGGACCCCTGGAACCCCCTCAACGACTCCCGTGTGTCCCCCAGGAGCCCGCTTTGAGAACCGATGATTACACACAAAATTCATTAACTTTTCCTTGTTCCTTGTCCAACGACTAATAGTTTCTTTCATGCACGGTAAATTCTGGAGGGTTCATTTGAACTCCTGCTAAAAGAGCAGTAAACCCATTCAATCCCATTCAACACATCTCGTGTCATTTTAGATTTCTTTGGCTATTGAAAAATAGCAGATATACAAGCTCATAGCGCGGCACCGAGTGCCGCGCTATGAGCTTGCAGATCTGCTATTTTTGAAAAAATCGTGAAAATGTGTGCAAATCTTTAAATATATATAAAGTATAAAGGGAACATTTGTGAAATGCTTTGTTCCAGGGAACCCTAGAAGCAAAGCTTTTAGTTCCAAATGTTCGCTTTAAAAAAATATATATATTCAAAGATTTGCACTAATTTTCACGATTTTTCAAAAATAGCAGATCTACAAGCTCATAGCGCGGGCACTGAGTCCCACGCTACGATATATATAAGCGCTACGAGCTTGTAGATCTGCCATTTTTGAATAGCCAAAGAAATCTAAAAATAACATTCCCGGATTGAATAGGTTGAAATTAACAACCCAGATTTATGGGTGTAGATATACATCTTCAAAGGGTCCTGGTGGGTAAAAGGCAGTAATGTGTATTGTATTGTATTGTATTGTATTGTATTGTATTGTATTGTATTGTATTGTATTGTATTGTATTGTATTGTATTGTATTGTATTGTATTGTATTGTATTGTAGTGTAGTGTAGTGTTGTGTTGTGTGGAGAGTGTAGAAAGAAAGTGCCTTGGTGCTCGGAGAGGGTGGACTTGAACCCACACAGGGGCTTGTCCATTCCCCTAAACAAACGCTCCCATTGTGCCGACAACAAACCCACCCGTTCATAATACGCCGCCCTTCAACCCCGCTCTGCTAAATCCTGAGTGTTAATGTAACTCCAGTAAGAAACGGTCAGAGAGTTAACCGCCCCAAAGCCCTCTCTATACTTTGTCGTGCAAAAAAACATTGCTCATCTACGAGCCCAAAACGCGCCCGAATCACTGTGTGTTGTGAGCTTGTAGATGCGCTGTTATTGTATATAAATTCTTCATTTGAAATACAGATATATTTTAATGTTTTTCCAATATATTAACCCATTCAATCGGGGAACGCATCTCTGTCATTTTAGATTTCTTTGGCTTTTCAAAAAAATAGCAGATATACAAGCTCATGCAAAGCAAAGATTTGAGTTACAAATGTCTTTTAAAAAAAATACGTATATTCAAAGATTTGCACAAATTGTCACGTTTTTTTTCAAAAATAGCAGATCTACAAGCTCATACGGCGGCACTCGGTGCCGCGGTATGAGCTTGTAGATCTGCTATTTTTGAATAGCCAAAGACATCTTAAAATGACAGAGATGTGTCCCCGGATTGAATGGATTAAGTGGGGTTAAAATAACACTCAGGATTTCACAGTTCCACCGTTTCTTCCTCACTTCATTTTTTTTACGAATCATGATTCCTCCTCCTGTGTTCAAGAACTGTATAAAACACAATTATTTTTCCATAATATTCATCCCAATTAAACATGTGAAAAGTTTTTAAGATGTCCCCCCGTCTGGAGACGTTTTTACCATCAAAAATATGATGAAAAAAAGACGAGGAGGAGACATCTTTTTGGACAACTTGAGATTCCCTAGTCTGACACTTACAATCATCCTCCTCCACCCTTTTCTATCCTGGACCACCAGCAGCACGCACGCCGTCTGGTCCCTCTCATCATCAGCGCGACAGCGGGACCACCACCTCCACGTAGTTGTTGGGGAAGAGTCCCGACTGGCCGCGGATGGTGCCCTCGTACCAGTTCTCGTCGATCTGGCTGATCAGGGTGATGACGTCGCCCTCGCGGAAGCCCAGCTCGCCCTCGTTCTCCGCCTCGAAGTCGTACAGGGCCTTGACACACGCCTCCGCTACACGGGACAGAGAGAGTGAGAGAGAGAGAGACACCACAATGTCAAGACATGAGAGAGTTGACTGATGTCTGTGGAATACTGTGATGGTGGTGAAGAAAGGGAGGAAGGACGAGAAAGAGAAAGAGAGAGAGAGAGAGAGAGAGAGAGAGAGAGAAAAAGAGAGAGAGAGATAGAAAGAAAGTGGACAGGTAGAACTTCCCTTACTTCACCACCAAAATGCCTTTTTTTCCTCGGATCAAAATTAAATTACTCTCAACGTGACGTGATTAATTTATGGAGGATTTGTGTTTGCTTGAATGAAGAATCCATAATGATAATGGAATTATTTGTTTATGAACAGATTTGTTTTATATACATTTTAGTTTTACTTATGGCCACATTTTTGGTATTTGGTATTCTTCATTTACCATGAAAGCGTGTGACAAAAGCTTGATTCTCAATGCATCACAGAGTTATTGATAGAAATGTTGGCTTGATGGAACAGAGTGGATGTGAGCATCATCAGTAGGAGGAACAGAACACATAAAACACTAGCCTGAAATGTATACACTTCTATATCAATATATATCAAGGGTATCATAGTTAGTTGTCCTTTTTCACAAGTTTTTAGTTTACTTTAGTTTTTTTATTTTGTCAAAGGGCTTTGACAACAGGGTTTAAAGACTAGATTAAAGACTTTTCCCTATGATTTTAGCTAGTTTCGTAGGCACACAATACAGTTTCATTTAGTTATCGTTTGTAAAGCCTTGTTTTATTAGTTTTAGTTAACTTTAACAACCTTGATCTGCACTAATAACTATTGTGAATGAGAAGAAAATGTAATATGATCATTGGGTGAAAAACATTCCCCAACATAAAACCCATGTGGACACAGGAAGCTCTACTGTAGCTCTGGATGTTCAGAAGTAGATCTGACTCTATGTAAGCAGGCAGACAGCCACAGATGCACAGCTCAGCAAACCAATGCATTAAGAACCTTAGAAACACTCCAATTAGGGCTGGGCAATTAACTGATCATATATCCAAACCTCTAACAGACTTAATCTTGTTCATGTAGGTTAATCCATTATATCATTAATAGTTCTTATATATCAACAAATTGACAAAGAAAAAATCATAAAGATTCTTCATATTTTAATACTAAATCCATTAGTCCGATTAACCACTTGTACCTGTATTAGTACTTCAACGGTGGCAAAATGTAAAAAAATGTTAAAAAAAAAAAAAAAAAATCATTAAAAAAAAAAAGTTTCACAATTAAAAAGATTATCTTTCATTAATTGTAATCGATGCAAACGTTTTGAAATAATCATGCTATTGACTTAAAAGTTATATCACCCAGCCTTAACTAAAGTTCAAATGGGAATGCAGATAAACAAAAGGTTCAGTGCTATAAAGGCCATCCACATGCAGGATGCTCAGTGTGTATATGAACTGTCTGTCGTTAGGGGTCCCATGATCTCTTCCACTAAACCCGGTTGGGTTTAGTGGGCAGACCAGAGGGGTTAGTAGGCCTGTCACAATCATCACATCAACACCATCTCATACAACAAGGTGAAATAGCACGGATTGACATTCCGTACATAGACGACAAGAAAACCTGTGCATAGGAGCCGCGAATCCCCTCTATTGACTCCGTTACGTTTTGGACCATGTCGGAGGCGCGCGGTCTCAAGCGAACTGGAGCCACGAGAGGGACCGCCGAGCGAGCTAAGGCGAGCGAGTTGCCGCCCCGAACGTTGCACGTTCGCTTGAGCCTACTCAGTGCCGTCAGTCTTCTGTACCGATAGGCACAGAATCGTAATGCACAGCTTTTCGGGTTTTCTACGGAATTGTCAATCCGTGCTATTTCACAGTGTTTTGTGAGATCAGGCTGAAAGTTAATTATTTGAAATAATCGTAATTATTTGTATGACAACTAAAAACAACTAAAATGGTATGATTGTGACAGGTCTAGGGGTTAGTGCACTGCTATAATGTAAAACTAAATACATTTTAAAAGAATCACACATTGATACATGCATGCATAGTTGCATACTGTTGTCCATCTCTCAAACACACACACACACAAATACACGACAATGTGAGTTCAATTAGCCGAGTCACTGGGGTTGCGTATTAGAAGCCACGCCGGGCCCCTGTGTGTCACACTCACGCGGTCTGCTCTTCACCGAGGACGCTCTCTGGAAGGCGGGGCCTGGATCATGTTCACGCCATCAGAGGAAAGATACGGATCGTTACCGAGGGGATAAAAAACATCAACCAGCTGCTTTCAGACAGACATGCGTGTACATAAGTGATTCTCAAACTTCTTTAATTTGAAGGCCCCCCCAGTTAGGAATTAGTCCACAGAACCCCTATAACTCTCAGAGTTACAGACCTGTAAGGGTCCATTTTGGTGCTAACAGTAACTATCAATAATTTAGCTGAGGACCCCCTGGAACCCCCTCAAGGACCCCTGGGAGATGGGGGGGAACCCCACTTTGAGAACCACTGATGTACAGAATAGACAGGGAGCTGTATGTTGTGCGGTGTGGGGGTGTAAGGGGTGTGTGGGGAGGGGGGTTTACCTGCAGAGTAAGCTGGGGGGTGCGTCTGGGCGGGTGAGTATCCTCCGTTGGAGTGGTCCGCCTCTCCGTAGCTGTCGATGCTGGGCTGGCGTTGGGGTCTGGGGGCGAGCTGACGTCTGGGGCGAGACTGGGCCTCGCTCACCCTGCGTACACGCAACATACAGGCTCATTATGTTAACTCTCTCAGTGCCAAGCCCCGAGTTATCCCAAGTTTTTTCTGAATGCCCTCAGTGCCAGAACGAGAAATCCTGAGTTTTTACTTTTTACTGTGATCGCGCTATTCTGTTAATTTTTCATCATCAGTTTCACTTTCTGATTCCTTCAGACTCACGGCTTCCGGATTCATGACGCAGATTCCCTTTCCGGTTCTCATTTTTTCCCCCCCCCGGTCATTTTAGGCCAGAATAGGGAAAAACATTTTTTTTCACACGGTATAAAAAAACTAACGGAGAGCTCCACTTCTATTGTCTTTAGTCTGGGTGACGAACAGTCATCGTCTTCGATCACATCGTACTAAAGCGCGATCGGAGATCTGCGAAAACGTCACATCCGGTTATGACGTGTGGACTGTTTAAGCCTGTTTGGGGGGGGGGGGGGGGGGGTCAAGCGAGTGAGTGAGTGATCGAGGTGTCTATTTGCTGCTCTCTGCGGGTCATCTGTCGTATGTGTTTAAAACCGCAACCAGACAAACTTAAATGAATTTAAATAACAAAATAACAACAAAAAAAACAAGAAAATCGCTGGCACTGGGGGAGTACTTTATTAAAATACTCTGGCAGAGAGTTAACTCATTCACTGCCAGAGTAAATAAATAAAGCCAAGACTGCCAGCGATTTTTCGCTTATCTTACCTTTTCAACTAGTCACAGAATATGTATCTCCAGTATGATCGATCCCCCCCGATCGTTGCTGCTAACCAAAGTCTGGGCTTTATTTATTTATTTATTTACTCTGGCAGTGATTGAGTTATAAGTGAATGTACTTGGTTGGACCACTGCTGACCTTTCTCTGAGCTTGTCCGTCAACTCCTCCAGAATCTGCACGGCCTCCTTGTGATACCGTAGCTGAGAGTCCACCAGAGAGGAGAGCTGACTGACCTGCTCTACCTGCTTACCCCACACACACACACACACACACACACACACACACACACACACACACACACACACACACACACACACACACACACACACACACACACACACACACACACACACACACACACACACACACACACACACACAATTGTGAAATAAAAACAAAGCGCACACACAGTATTGCAGTGGTGGAAAGTAACTAAGTACATTTACTTAAGTACTGTACTTAAGTACAATTTTGAGGTATTTGTACTTTACTTGAGTATTTCCAATTCCCAATACTTTTACTTCTACTCCACTACATCTCAGAGGTAAATATTGTGATTTTACTCCACTACATTTATTTGAAAACTTTAGTTACTAGTTACTTTTCAGATATAAATTATTACATTATGAAACATACATGAACCACTTTAGCTCTATTTTATTCATAGGCTATTTGAAAATAGCCGATCTACAAGCTCACAACGCGTCGCATCATGTGAGCTTGTAGATCTGCTATTTTCAAACATTTTGGTACTTTCCACCACTGCAGTATTGTGAAATTAAAACAAAACATCATACCATCAAAAAATTATTATTCACATGTACATAAAAAAGAAAACAAAACAAAGAAAAGTAGATTTCACATCCAATTTTATCCATAAATTGTAAAGACAAAAACTAAACACATATTCTCTATGACGCGCTGTGGTTAATTACTACAACCTTGGCAGACACAAAGGGGAAAACTATTATTTAAACAATGACACCCGACATAAATTAGATAGAACAACAATAGCACTTATCAAGGTTCCTCAAGCTCAGATAAGAGTCGGGCAAGGCAGCTTTCTCTGTCTGTCAGTGGTCCAACTTCTTGGAATGAGCTTCAAAAGTCTTTAAAAATGAGCTCCTTGCCATCATTCGGTCAGTTCAGAGCAATGGTCCTTAACACTTTTAACCGTGATTGCAGCCGTTTTAATTAAGCTATTTTGTTTTAGTTGACTTGTTTTATGTGCCGTTTAAGTTGTTTTATTTTGTAACTGTACTCTGATTTACATTCCTTGTTAATCTGTAATGGGTTTGGGTTGTGTCTGTTGTTGAAACCTCGGCTGCATTGAAAATGAGGGCTTGCCCTGTTCAGCTGTACTCTACATAAAGAGTCTAAATAAAAGACGATGATGATGAAATCAAATGTCATCTCTTTAATTATCTTCCACTATTACGGTATCCTTTTGTTATCAAAGCTGTTTTACAGAGCTTTAAAAAAGGTGCTATGGCTATGAGCGTCTGTCACAATCCATTTGTCACATATTGTATTGTCACCTGTAACCACTTCCAGTCACTCAGGAGTCAAGGACCTGAACGTCTTGTCATTAAGGCTTGTTGGCGTGAACAAGGTTAAGTGTAAACAAGTTGGGCCAAACAAGAGTCGTCGAGCAGGTTTACCTTACAGCGAGTCGCAGTGGAAAACATGCTTCATCACATGCTTCATGTTGCCCTCAAAGACCTTATGTAACCGACTGGCTGGCTGGGAAAGACAAGTCGTTTTGGGGCAGCCAGCGACACAATGCTAATTTTCATATTCTTTTGAATACATTTCCATTTAGCTTTAGTCATATTTTAGTCGTCTGAAATGTTTTAGTTTTAGTCTAATTTTAGTTGACTAAATGTCCAGCCATCCACAATGGTTGCCTGGCATCTTATACTGTTCTCATGTAACTTATCAATAATATGTATTGTGATTGTACCACTTGTAATACATAGCCCCAAGGTTATTAGGCATAAGCTGAATTGATTGCATTTGTTTTGGATATTGTCAAACTGGCATGGATAAGGACAGTATGGATGAGCAACCTTGTGGCTACTGAATAAGGTACAAGAAAGTGTTTTCTATAATGCTGGCTGCAGCCTGAATGAAAGAAAAAAAAAAGATATCCCACTGTGACAGTGAAAGTGGTGACCTACTGAATTATATGACTCTGACGGTGCAGGCAATAGGATCTAACCAGGAACAATGCTTCTAACCTAGTTCTGGTCACACACAACTTTATGAGGGTAACCAGATCGCTTGCCCCCAGCGGTTCTTGTATTCGTTTTACTGGTTAAGGTTAGGAATAGGTTTAGGCGTAGGCATAGTTTTACTGAGGTTACGTTTAGGAATAAGGTTAGTTTTAGGTTTTAGCCATAGTTTTACTGAGGTTACGTTTAGGAATAAGGTTGGTTTTAGGTCATTTAGCCATAGTTTTACAGAGGTTACAGTACGTTTAAGGAATATCCGGTGGCGACCGTTCTGAGGATTAAACCCGGGGCGAGCGTGTTTTGGGGCGAGCGTTCTTGTATTCTTTTATGATGGTATTTGAGAATTACAGTTTCCAGGGACAGCGGAACTGAGAATTACAGTTTCCAGGGACAGCGGAACTGAGAATTACAGTTTCCAGGGACAGCGGAACTTGGGAATGCAGACTTTTATATTTGTATTGCATTTCTTTTGCAATCTCTTCATGTTTTGTGTCTTAATGTCTCGGTGCTTAATATTTTATGTAGAAAACTTTTAATTGCCTTTTTGTTGAAATATACAATGCAAATAAACTTCCCTTGCCTATTATGACATGCCCAGAATAGGGATGCTAGGGTTCATGTGGTGAATTATGTTATTACTTATTATATGGAAAAGAAGCAACCTTTTCTCTCGTAAGCGGATAGACAAGATCATGTTCCATGGACCAGAATATTCCCACGGCTCTTATTTCATAAAACCTGACCACTCCCTGATTAAACAGTGTAGCAGGACAAAGACACCAGGTTTGAACCAGTGGTACCAATGTTAAGGAACCACTCCTATTTATGGGTGTGACAGTTAACTGAACAAATCAATTTAATCAATATTCAAAAATCAATAATCGACCTTAAAACAACTAATCGATTTAGGGGGGCAACATTTAAATTTAGTTTTGTTTTGTTTCCAAATGTTGTAAAAAAAAAAAAAATAATAATAAAATAGCCGATCTATAAAACCACAACGCGGCATTGTGAGCTTGTAGATTGGCTATTTTAAGTATAACCTCGCCCTATTTTTTTTTTATTTGATTTAGTCAATTCATTGATATGTCAATTATTTATGTATTTATCTTACGTCGGTCTCCAGCAGGTTGTGCATGGAGCTCTCCGCCAGCTCCTTGGACTCGTGGTACTTCTCCAGGGCCTGCCTCAGGTCCTCCTCGGAGATCTTCCCGTGGCGCTTCTTCTTGTAGTCGTAGTCCAGACGCCGGCCCTCCAGCTTCTTCAGGTGGTGCTGAGGGTGGATGAGGAGGAGAGAGGGAGGAGAAAACAGCATTAGTGTTGATTTTGACAGCAAACTTTGATTTAGTTTTAGTCATAGTCTTTTGAATCAAATTCCATTTAGTTTTAGTCATATTTCAGTCATCTGAAATGTTTTACTGTTAGTCTAGTTTTAGTCGACTAAATATCATAAGATTATAGTCGACTAAATCTACAGTTGATTTAGTCGACTAAAATGTATTTCGGCCGTGCCTTGATGGCGTCGTAATGGCTGATTTTACACTCGGTTGCATGCTGAAAATAGCCGATCTACAAGCTCACAACGCGTCGCAGCGCGACGCGTTGTGAGCTTGTAGATCTGCTATTTTCAGAGCGCAACACCCGAGCGCAACCAAACATAAAATGACTTGTCTTTTAGTTCTACTGGATCTCTTCTCCACTAGATCCCTCACTAACATTTTAGTCTAGTTTTTATTTGTTGGCGAAATTGTCAATATATTTAGTCTTAGTTTTAGTCATTATAGCGTGGTTTTTATTTCGTTTTTATTTCGTTTTCGTCAGTGAAAATAGGTAGTCAACGATCATTTTTTCGTCATACTTTTAGTAGACGAAATCAACACTGAACAGCATCCACAGTCATGTCACTTGTCATCTGTTTATCATCATCATCCATGTTATTACGGATCTCTTTGTGCAGCCGATGACGTGACAACATCGTGACAAGAATACGGTTCCGTCTCGTAGTATACCTGGATGTCTTTGATGTCCTTATCGGCCACGGCCTGCAGCGGGTCGATGAAGTTCTGCTTGACGTCGATGTCCAGAGAGTCCTTGACCTCCGCTAGCCGCTTCATCGACTCCCCCATGTCGGCGAGGGCACCGCCTGGCAAAACAATTATGTCAAAAGGGACATGTTGTGATGTTAATGATCTGCATGGGTTAAGTCTTCCTGGTAGGACACACTAGAGTACAGAAGTCCTGACGTCACTCGCTCATCCCCTGGGTCGCGGAAGTAATTTCTCTATGGAGAATAACATTGGGTCATCTTGGAATCGTCTCATATAAGAATTGTGGTCCAAAAATAAACAAACTGTCTAGGCGATATTGTCAGGGAGGTGGCTCTGTATCGTTTATGATAGTCAGTCACTTATATTTGATACATTCTGTTTCTGGTGAAAACTAATTCGGCGGAAGTAACATTAGCGTTTTCTCACCGTCAGTTGATGCTTCATAACTATAAGAGTAAAACCGCCGGGATCATTTGTTTATTTTTGGAACACAGTTCTTATTTGACGCGATTTTAAACACATGGAGTAGGAATTAGAGACACGAGTGGCAGACTTGGCGGACCGACTTCTACTACCGGTTCGAGCGAGGAGAGAGGAGCTAGCCAAGGACACAGCTGAATAAGGACCTGAGATGCACCCTAAGGCACCCTGTTTCTTACCTTTATTTACCCAGGGTAGGTTCACTGAGAACAAATTATCTTTTCCAGGAGCGCCCTGCTTCACACTCACACACACACATAAAAACATGGGAGATGACCAGCACAACCACAGTCTATTACTGAGCAGCTCCACTGAAGCAGCTGGGGGGGGGGGGGGCGGTCAGTGCCTTGCTCAAGGTCACTTCAGCTGTTGGGAGAGGGCTCGAACCGGGAACCGTTCAGTTACAAACTTGCTCCTCAGAACCTTTAGGCCACCGCTGCCCCTCTAATCCTATCTAATCCTCCTCTTCCTCTCTTTTCATCCTGTCAACATCATCATGGTCCATAAACAGGGATTATTGTCACACAAATCTCTACTTCCATCTCTTTCTCCCTCCAGGCCAGAGATATTAACACCAGCCACCTGACGAATGCAGGTCAAATAGTCAAACATTTTCATTTGACGGACCCCGAAACTGATATGTATTTGACCGTGGACCCCCATCTGAAAGGATGTTGTGCCAGGGACCCCGATAAGAGAAGATTTGAGTTTAAAACTTTCAGAATTGTATAAAAAAAATGTTTTCCTCCAAATGTTTTGAAAATAGGCGATCGCTGGGCTTGTAGATTGGCAATTTTTCCCAAACAGCCTAAAGTGTAAAATATGGTTAAAGTGGTCAAACTGTTCCTCATTGCTGGAACCCCCCCTCAAGGACCCCCTGAGGAGTCCCCGGACCACCAGATATTTAAACGTGTGCAGCAGTACTTGGCTGGTTAGAACACGTCAACAGCTGGTGAAGATTAGTAGTCGCTAAGAACAACAGATGAGATAGTTAGTTTCCTGCCCAGCCACCTCACCCAATTCTTGTGGTCAAATCAGATTCCAGGCCTCTAGCGAGAGCCAGAGACAGAGAAAGAGAGAAAGAGAGAAAGAGAGAAAGAGGGAGAGAGAGAGCACAAATTCACTCATTGCTGCTACTGATAGCAATGAGTTCCTCACCCTCATGTGTGGGGAGGAATGAACTGGCATCACGACTAAATTGGGGAGAAAAAGGTGGTAAAAAACGTAATTGGCTATCCTAAAAAAATAAGAAGAAAGAAATGTGTTTCTATTTGTTAAAGGTTTCCAGCGGGTTTCAAGTCGAGATTGTATTTCAGGAAATGCATTCTAGCTCTTCTGCTCTGCACAACCTAACGTTTACCTGGATGCAATCTGGGAACCCATTCGGTTAAAAAAAATAAGAAAAACAAAACTTGGTTCGGCACCTCCCCTTTCTTAGTCCACTTCCTCCCCAGGTGCTTCCGTGTTTATTCTCACTAACAACAACACTACATGTTCAGAACTTCATTGTTGTTGTTACATGTTCAGTGTTGCTGCTGTTAGCAGAATCTGTCTTGAGAGATTAACCTGGATGCTATAGCCTTACATCACCGAAACCCTTTCAATCGTGATTGGTCTACTACAACACATTTAATGGCTCAGGGTAGAGGACACAGAGTACAGCAACTTGCAATGGGCCTGGTGAACAAGATTCACTACACCACAAAGACACCCATGTACCTGTCAAAATACTTCACAAACGTCAATCAAGTCCACAATCACAACACCAGAGGGAGCTCCACTAATCACATTCCAGCCCAGATTTGGCTCTAACAAGGGGTTAAATTTGTTCTCCTGCTATGTGACAAAAATGTGGAATGCCCTACCAACAGTCGTAAAGGAGTGTAAATCCCTACTCTCCTTCAAAACCGCTCTAAAAGAGCACTTACAGGTGGCTGCAATTCGAAACTGGCCCCTGTAAAAGTCAAAGCCTAGACCTCCCCACCCCCCCTCGAACTGTTTACTGTACATATTTTTGGTTTTGGTTTCAAACTGTTTATATGATGTTTTGCATAGTAGTGTATGTTTGTCTGTCATTAATGTTTCGATGAGTTGAGTACAAACGACCCCAATGGAAACAAGCCATAGGCTTTCTTGGGTTTTAATCCTCTTAGCAGACCTTGGATTGAACTGTACTTTCCGGTGTTTTTTTTTTTTTGGCA
Organism: Gymnoscopelus microlampas; assembly: GCF_963454915.1. Classification (NCBI taxonomy): domain Eukaryota; kingdom Metazoa; phylum Chordata; class Actinopteri; order Myctophiformes; family Myctophidae; genus Gymnoscopelus; species Gymnoscopelus microlampas. Next base: position 51,533,551 of record NC_139942.1, on the reverse strand, counting down.
AACTGCTAATAAAGTATTCAATGCATCAATCAATCAAATACTGCTCAGACTACAAATGGAAACCACCAAAAAACATTGTCCTTTTCCTACAGATTCTGCATTCATATGCAGAACCTGTAGAGATTCATGTTTTGTTGTAACTGGGAGGCATTTAAAAAAATGAAGGTCTCTTCCGCAATGTGATCCTGAGGATTCAATTGTGGTTGAACCAACTCAAGACAATTATAAATCAACTTGTTGGGGAAAAACACTGAATTGAAATCTCTTCCGTAAGCCTGACAACTAACTAAACTCTTACCAAAGTTGGTGTCCTCTCCCATCTCGCGTCCGTACTTGGCCATGCTCTCCCCCAGAAGGCCCTCGGCCTGGGGGTAGCCCGGGCTCTTCACCTGGCCCCGCATGTTGGACACCGTGTTGAGCATGAACAGCTTGGCTCTGGAGGCCGGGTTGGGCTGCAGGTACTCTGTCGTCTTGGTGATGAGATCCACCACCGCCTTGCTGGTGATGTCTGCTTTCTGACGGTGCAAGGAGGAGGAGAGAGACCTTATCTATCCATCCATCAGGACTGTCACAATTATTACATAATTGCAATTATTTGAGATAATCGCAATTATTTTGCATAATCGTTTCCATATTGAGAAAGGATTTTGAAACTTTTTTAAAAAAAATAGTAGAAATAGCAGATCTACAAGCTCCAACCAGGGTTGCCAGATGTACTTATTATAATTTCCCCCACAAGATTTTATTTGAAAATAGCCGATCTACAAACTCACAACGCGTCACATGGCGACGCGTTGTGAGCTTGTAGATCACTATTTCCACTATTTCGTATAAAATATTAACTCAATTTCTGCCAATCACGCATAAATGCGATCTATTAAATAGCGCACTTGGCCGCCAAGATCGCATAAATGCGTTCTATTGAATCAATTGAAAAAAAAATGATTTTTTTTTTGACCAAGGAGATATGATTTTTCAAGATCTAGACTCCTATCCACTTCCTTGTTAACTCAAAACTTAAAAATTCTGTATCTCGGCTCCTGAGTACTTTTTTAATTTCAATGAAAAATCTCTGGCAGAAAACAGCAAAAAATCTGAAATAATTAGGGCAGGCAAAGTGTTAAATATGGTGTATTTTGGCCATAAAAAAAAAGATTATTGGTGTCGGTAATTTCTTTGGGTATTTAAGTTTTTGTCATAATCTGCAACCATGCAACTTTTGTTTACAAGGCTTAAAAGGCACCCGTTTGTATGACAATTAATCATCAAGTCAAATGTCATAATCGTGACAGCCGTACCATCCATCCATTCATCTATCCATCAAACAGCTGATATATCAGATATAAGAATTTGCTTGCTCAAACATATTGGTATCAGAGCGGTGCCATAAATGCCATATTGGTCGGTGTGTACTGTATGTATGTATGTATGTATGTATGTATGTATGTATGTATGTATGTATGTATGTATGTATGTATGTATGTGTGTCTATACATGGTATATAATGTGTGTATTGAAGACAGATAAATGGTGGGTCTATCACCCAATTGTATAATAATACAATATGTACATGTAAACATGCATCAGATACTGTACTCTTTAACTCCATGGTGAATGTACCTTCTCCAACTCTTTAAAGTCCTCATCAAGTTTGGTTCCTTCAGCACCTCCAACCTTTTCGCTCACCATCTATGAATGAACACACACACACACAGTTATTAAATGTTATTATAGCACCTAGCTTCCCTTTTCACAGCCACCTAGTTTGGGGTACCCTATGACAGTCACCCTTTCAGGCTGTGACCCCGAAAAATAAATCAGATTTGAACTGGGACCCCCCCAAAATAATCAGATTTGAACTGCAAAATAATCATATTTGAACTGGGGACCCCCCAAAATAATCATATTTGAACTGGGGACCCCCCAAAATAACCATATTTGAACTGGGGACCCCCCAAAATAATCATATTTGAACTGGGGACCCCACCCCCACCCCCTGACAAGCACTTGGAATTGTAGGAGTTGAGGCATTACATTTAGCTTGACTCGGTTACACAGATAAACATAGTGAAAACAGCAGATCTACAAGCTCGCATTTGCGATGTGTTGTGGGCTGGTAGATCTGCTATTTTCAAATAATCTTGAAAAGAAATGTGGAATATTTATGAAACCTTTTATCAACACAAATCTTGTATGGGGTGGTCCCCGGTACAAACTCTTTTTGAAGGGGGGGTCCGGCCCGCAGCAAAATACATATTCATTTGGGGATCCTTGACATGAAAAGGTTTTGAGAACAACTGGTTGTCTAAAGCCCTGACGTGACCCTGTCTGCACTCACTCACACAGACAGACTTTGTTTAGCAGGAGTCTTTCCACCATAAGGGATTCTACTCAGGGGTTCCCTTTCCTCCAGCTTTCCTTTAGCGGTGGATATTCCGTCAGTTCAGCACAGTTTTTTTTCACCCCTAGAAGCTCCACACACTGCAGTTTCCTACACCACAATATATCACGTTCACTAATTCCACTCTGCTCTCTCTTCCTCACACACGGCCAACACACTACAGCAGGGGTCTTCAACAGGGGGTCCGGGACCCCTAGGGGGTCCTCAGAGCTACTATAGGGGGTCCGCCAAATCTTTGTGTGATAGGATTTCGTTTTTTTACATTAACCACTTGAACCCTAGAATTCCTTTTCTGAGGGGAACATTAGCCGAAAATAGCAGATCTACAAGCTCTCAACGCCTCGCGGTGCGAGGCGTTGAGAGCTTGTAGATCGGCTATTTTTGGCAAAGAGGCTATAGGTATAGAGGGAAAAAAGAGCAGACTAAGTTAAAAAAAAACTTTAATCTGAAACACAATTGTATACAATATAGATTAGGGGGTCCCTGCTTCATCTCTCTCTCAGCTAGGGGGTCCTTGGCCTGAAAACGTTGAAGACCCCTGCACTACAGTGTACGGGTAGGAAGTACTTGGTTCTATTGCCATTCCATTTGAATACACCCATTTCGGATGATGTAAATTAGGAATGGGAAGATATGACATTTTCATGTCACGATTATTGTGACCAAAATAATTGCGATTTACGATATTATCGCGATGATGTAAATATGCTTAAAAATCTTAAAATGCCACTTTGGATATCTTAGATATCTTAGAGGGGGGGGGGGGGTGAAGATGAAGAAGATTAGATATTCTAGAGAGACAGGAACTGACCATGTCCTTGTTTATGACTCTTAACAGCTGCTGGGTAGAAGCTCTTCCTGAGCATCGAGCCTCAAACTCTTACCGGTCCACAAACACTCTGTTTCCAAGGTGTTGTTGCCTTTCTATATCTCTGCATATCTGTCTGTGTGTCTTTATCTCGATGTGCCCAAATATGGATGACTGATGTCATAGTACTGGTGTCATAGTACTGACAAAACACATCTTATTATTAGCACATTTCAGATTATAGATTTTGCTAAAGTGGCCATTCACTTCGAGTAACGTCATTAGCTATTCCATAATAATGATGTCATCTAGGAATGACATCACACCATCGTCATCACATTCAACATAATTGTCCTTTTAAATGTTGTTATTCTATTTCCCAACACAACACCATTCAGAAACTGTTAGCAACACATTGCCCTGCCTTCTAACCTCTTCTGTAAATTAGTTGCACTGATTCACAGTGGTGCTGGTGTGTGAAATGTTTCACTGGACGATACAACTGAAAGGAGGACATAGGCCTTCCTGGCCGGCTGCTGTGGCAGTCAGACACAAGCTGTACTCTTTTGAAGGCTACGATCACGATCACGGTCGCAACCCCAGTGATTATATGGATGTCCACATCTTCAACACACTGTCTTTACGCTGGATGAAGTTGACCACAGTGAAAACCGGAGGAGGAGAACATCACCTTGAGGTTCCCTGCGTGCGCGCGGGTCACACAGCTGTTCTGGTAGAAGATATTGTCTACATCTGGGGGGGATATCCTTACTGTAACGTGCTTTATTCATTTGATGTTGACAACCACAGATGGTCCAAACCCAATTTTTCCGGTACCGTTCCAGAAGGGAGGTACCACCACTCAGCCTGCGTCCTGAGGAAGGTCATGTATATTTATGGAGGATACAACCTGACTGGATGCTCTAATGACATGTACAAGTTGGACACCACCACAATGGTCTGGTCTTTAATCAACACCAGAGGCACTCCACCACCTGTTTCATCAAGTCACTCTGCCACCATTATCGGGACAAAGATGTTTGTATTTGGGGGCAGGGGAAACCAGTGGGACGTCTACAACAACATCAGAGTGTTTGACACAGAGACCAACTACTGGCTGAGCACACCTTCTCCACAGCTTCTTCCAGAAGGACGCTATGGTCATTCAGCCTTTGCCTACAATGGAGAGCTGTACGTATTTGGTGGCAGCAACTCAAAGGACTTCTTCAATGATCTGTGGAAATTCAATCCACAGATCCTCTCGTGGAAGAAGGTTGAGCCCAAAGGGAAAGCCCCATGTGGTAGGTATTGGATGGGTTGTTGCATGGTGGGAGATCGTATCATCCTCTTTGGACGATACAACACACCTGTTGACGTTAACCTGTATATCTTAGATATAAATCCTAATCTGAAGATGTTATGCAAGATAGCAGTTATTCAGTATGGTGTGGAGCAGTCTGAACTCACACATGACATCAGGTGGGAACTGGCGGCCATGACTACCAACAATAACTGAAACCATAACATAGCCCTATGAAAAGAGAAACAAACTGTGATCCCATTTAACAAGACCAGGAGACCTGGTTCTGCCAGACCCGGAATAAGTACTAAGATCAGAGCACTACGTCACGGCTAAGCCGGACTTCACATGACGTGTCAGCCTGTGTATGCCCGTGTATGGACGAAAGGGGGACAGACTTTTTTGGCTGGGGCCGGGGGACAAAGTGAACATGCCCATGTATGGAGAAAACAGATACAAAGCCTCATGTAAGCCCGACCCCTTGGGTCTGGCAAAAATAAAAAATAAAAATAAAAATGATAATAAATAAATAGAAAATAACAAACAAACTACAAATGGCAACAGGGTCGAAGCATATCAGAGAAAGATGATGAAGAGGAAGATGATGGCCCTCAGGAGAAAATGCAGACGAAGAGGAAACATAAAGACATAATGTGGTTCACAGTGACATGTGTAGACCAAGGACCAGTGGAGATTATATCCAGAGCTAAGTGGATGATGTGGGAAGAGACGGATTCTCTGCTGGAACTGTTCCCTCCACGACCCTCTGGATAAGTGGATGAAGAGGGATGGCTGGATGGATGATGGATGGATAAGTGGGTGGATGGATGGATTCACCAAATTCACACGTTGCCTGCCATGGACGCATAAAGTCGTTCTATTATCTTTTTTTTCTTTCTTTTTTTTATTCCACAAGGGGCACCCTAACACAGCTTTGGGATGATCCATCGTCACTCAGAGAATAAATATGTGGATGTGACGTCATTCCAAAAAACGTCACATCCATCCACCCTGACTATGGGATTTTTAGAAAAACACTCCTAACTCAGTTTCTTTTTTTTGCATTGAAAACCACCCGTTTTCAACGGGCCATAGCCCCCAGTTTTTGTAAATTAGGAATGGGAAGATATGACATTTTCATGTCACGATTATTGTGACCAAAATAATTGCGATTTACGATATTATCGCGATGATGTAAATATGCTTAAAAATCATAAAATGCCACTTTGGATATCTTAGATATCTTAGAGGGGGGGGGGGTGAAGATGAAGAAGATTAGATATTCTAGAGAGACAGGAACTGACCATGTCCTTGTTTATGACTCTTAACAGCTGCTGGGTAGAAGCTCTTCCTGAGCATCGAGCCTCAAACTCTTACCGGTCCACAAACACTCTGTTTCCAAGGTGATGTTGCCTTTCTACATCTCTGCATATCTGTCTGTGTGTCTTTATCTCGATGTGCCCAAATATGGATGACTGATGTCATAGTACTGGTGTCATAGTACTGACAAAACACATCTTATTATTAGCACATTTCAGATTATAGATTTTGCTAAAGTGGCCATTCAATTTGAGTAACGTCATCTAGGAATGACATCACACCATCGTCATCACATTCAACATAATTGTCCTTTTAAATGTTTTTATTCTATTTCCCAACACAACACCATTCAGAAACTGTTAGCAGCACATTGCCCTGCCTTCTAACCTTTTCTGTAAATTAGTTGCACTGATTCACAGTGGTGCTGGTGTGTGAAATGTTTCACTGGACGATAAACCTGAAAGGAGAACATAGGCTTTCCTGGCCGGCTGCTGTGGTAGTCGGACACAAGCTGTACTCTTTTGAAGGTTACGATCACGGTCGCAACCCCAGTGATTATATCGATGTCCACATCTTCAACACACTGTCTTTACGCTGGATGAAGTTGACCACAGTGAAAACCGGAGGAGGAGAACATCACCTTGAGGTTCCCTGTGTGCGCGGGGGCCACACAGCTGTTCTGGTAGAATATATTGTCTACATCTGGGGGGGATGTCCTTACTGTAACGTGCTTTATTCATTTGATGTGGACAACCACAGATGGTCCAAACCCAATATTTCCGGTACCGTTCCAGAAGGGAGGTGCCACCACTCAGCCTGCATCCTGAGGAAGGTCATGTATATTTATGGAGGATACAACCAGCTGACTGGATGCACTAATGACATGTACAAGTTGGACACCACCACAATGGTCTGGTCTTTAATCAACACCAGAGGCACTCCTCAACCTGTTTCATCAGGTCACTCTGCCACCATCATCGGGACAAAGATGTTTGTATTTGGGGGCTGGGGGAACCAGTGGGACGTCTACAACAACATCAGAGTGTTTGACACAGAGACCAACTACTGGCTGAGCACACCTTCTCCACAGCTTCTTTCAGAAGGCCGCTATGGTCATTCAGCCTTTGCCTACAATGGAGAGCTGTACGTATTCGGTGGCAGCGACTCAAAGGACTTCTTCAATGATCTGTGGAAATTCAATCCACAGATCCTCTCGTGGAAGAAGGTTGAGCCCAAAGGGAAAGCCCCATGTGGTAGGTATTGGATGGGCTGTTGCATGGTGGGAGATGATCGTATCATCCTCTTTGGAGGATACGACAAAGACACACCTGTTGACGTTAACCTGTATATCTTAGATTTAAATCCTAATCTGAAGATGTTATGCAAGCTAGCAGTTATTCAGTACGGTGTGGAGCAGTCTGAACTCACACATGACATCAGGTGGGAACTGGCGGCCATGACTACCAACAATAACTGAAACCATAACATAGCCCTATGAAAAGAGAAACAAACTGTGATCCCATTTAACAAGACCAGGAGACCTGGTTCTGCCAGACCCGGAATAAGTACTAAGATCAGAGCACTACGTCACGGCTAAGCCGGACTTCACATGACGTGTCAGCCTGTGTATGCCCATGTATGGACGAAAGGGGGACAGACTTTTTTGGCTGGGGCCGGGGGACAAAGTGAACATGCCCATGTATGGAGAAAACAGATACAAAGCCTCATGTAAGCCCGACCCCTTGGGTCTGGCAAAAATAAAAAATAAAAATAATAATGATAATAAATAAATAGAAAATAACAAACAAACTACAAATGGCAACGGGGTCGAAGCATATCAGAGAAAGATGATGAAGAGGAAGATGATGGCCCTCAGGAGAAAATGCAGACGAAGAGGAAACATAAAAACATAACGTGGTTCACAGTGACATGTGTAGACCAAGGACCAGTGGAGATTATATCCAGAGCTAAGTGGATGATGTGGGAAGAGACGGATTCTCTGCTGGAACTGTTCCCTCCACAACCCTCTGGATAAGTGGATGAAGAGGGATGGCTGGATGGATGATGGATGGATAAGTGGGTGGATGGATGGATTCACCAAATTCACACGTTGCCTGCCATGGACGCAAAAAGTCGTTCTATTATCTTTTTTTTTTTTTCCACAAGGGGCACCCTAACACAGCTTTGGGATGATCCATCGTCACTCAGAGAATAAATATGTGGATGTGACGTCATTCCAAAAAACGTCACATCCATCCACCCTGACTATGGGATTTTTAGAAAAACACTCCTAACTCAGTTTCTTTTTTTTTGCATTGAAAACCACCCGTTTTCAACGGGCCATAGCCCCCAGTTTTTTTTCACCCCTAGAAGCTCCACACTGCAGTTTCCTACACCACAATATATCACGTTCACTAATTCCACTCTCCTCTGTCTTCCTCACACACGGCCAAAACACTACAGTGTACGGGTAGGAAGTACTTGGTTCTATTGCCATTCCATTTGAATCCACCCATTTCGGATGATGTAAATTAGGAATGGGAAGATATGACATTTTCATGTCACGATTATTGTGATCAAAATAATTGCGATTTACGATATTATCGCGATGATGTAAATATGCTTAAAAATCTTAAAATGCCACTTTGGATATCTTAGATATCTTAGAGGGGGGGGGGGGGTGAAGATGAAGAAGATTAGATATTCTAGAGAGACAGGAACTGACCATGTCCTTGTTTATGACTCTTAACAGCTGCTGGGTAGAAGCTCTTCCTGAGCATCGAGCCTCAAACTCTTACCGGTCCACAGTCCACAAACACTCTGTTTCCAAGGTGTTGTTGCCTTTCTATATCTCTGCATATCTGTCTGTGTGTCTTTATCTCGATGTGCCCAAATATGGATGACTGATGTCATAGTACTGGTGTCATAGTACTGACAAAACACATCTTATTATTAGCACATTTCAGATTATAGATTTTGCTAAAGTGGCCATTCACTTCGAGTAACGTCATTAGCTATTCCATAATAATGATGTCATCTAGGAATGACATCACACCATCGTCATCACATTCAACATAATTGTCCTTTTAAATGTTGTTATTCTATTTCCCAACACAACACCATTCAGAAACTGTTAGCAACACATTGCCCTGCCTTCTAACCTCTTCTGTAAACTAGTTGCACTGATTCACAGTGGTGCTGGTGTGTGAAATGTTTCACTGGACGACGCATCTGAAAGGAGGACATAGGCCTTCCTGGCCGGCTGCTGTGGCAGTCGGACACAAGCTGTACTCTTTTGAAGGTTACGATCACAGTCGCAACCCCAGTGATTATATGGATGTCCACATCTTCAACACACTGTCTTTACGCTGGATGAAGTTGACCACAGTGAAAACCGGAGGAGGAGAACATCACCTTGAGGTTCCCTGCGTGCGCGCGGGTCACACAGCCGTTCTGGTAGAATATATTGTCTACATCTGGGGGGGATATCCTTACTGTAACGTGCTTTATTCATTTGATGTGGACAACCACAGATGGTCCAAACCCAATATTTCCGGTACCGTTCCAGAAGGGAGGTGCCACCACTCAGCCTGCGTCCTGAGGAAGGTCATGTATATTTATGGAGGAAACATCAAGCAGACTGGACGCAGTAACGACATCTACAAGTTGGACACCACCACAATGGTCTGGTCTTTAATTAACACCAGAGGCACTTCACCACCTGTTTCATCAAGTCACTCTGCCACCATTATCGGGACAAAGATGTTTGTATTTGGGGGCAGGGGGAACCAGTGGGACGTCTACAACAACATCAGAGTGTTTGACACAGAGACCAACTGCTGGCTGAGCACACCTTCTGCAGAGCTTCTTACAGCAGGACGCGCGGGTCATTCAGCCTTTGCCTACAATGGAGAGCTGTACGTATTCGGTGGCAGCGACTCAAAGGACTTCTTCAATGATCTGTGGAAATTCAATCCACAGATCCTCTCGTGGAAGAAGGTTGAGCCCAAAGGGAAAGCCCCATGTGGTAGTTATTGGATGGGTTGTTGCATGGTGGGAGATCGTATCATCCTCTTTGGAGGATACAACACACCTGTTGACGTTAACCTGTATATCTTAGATTTAAATCTTAATCTGAAGATGTTATGCAAGCTAGCAGTTATTCAGTACGGTGTGGAGCAGTCTGAACTCACACATGACATCAGGTGGGAACTGGCGGCCATGACTACCAACAATAACTGAAACCATAACATAGCCCTATGAAAAGAGAAACAAACTGTGATCCCATTTAACAAGACCAGGAGACCTGGTTCTGCCAAACCCGGAATAAGTACTAAGATCAGAGCACTACGTCACGGCTAAGCCGGACTTCACATGACGTGTCAGCCTGTGTATGCCCATATATGGACGAAAGGGGGACAGAATTTTATAAGCCGGACTTCACATGACGTGTCAGCCTGTGTATGCCCATATATGGACGAAAGGGGGACAGACTTTTATAGCTGGGGCCTAAGGGCAAAGGGGGCATACCCATGTATGGAGAAAACAGGTACAAAGCCTCATGTAGGCCGACCCCTTGGGTCTGGCAAAAAAATAAAATAATAATAAATAAAAAAATAATAATAAACAAACAAACTGCAAATGGCAACGGGGTCGAAGCATATCAGAGAAAGATGATGAAGAGGAAGATGATGGCCCTCAGGAGAAAATGCAGACGAAGAGGAAACATAAAAATAAAACATAACGTGGTTCACAGTGACATGTGTAGACCAAGGACCAGTGGAGATTATATCCAGAGCTAAGTGGATGATGTGGGAAGACGGATTCTCTGCTGGAACTGTTCCCTCCACGACCCTCTGGATAAGTGGATGAAGAGGGATGGCTGGATGGATGATGGATGGATAAGTGGGTGGATGGATGGATTCACCAAATTAACACGTTGCCTGCCATGGACGCATAAAGTCGTTCTATCATCTTTTTTTTTTTTTTTTTTTTTTTTTATTCCACAAGGGGCACCCTAACACAGCTTTGGGATGATCCATCGTCACTCAGAGAATAAATATGTGGATGTGACGTCATTCCAAAAAACGTCACATCCATCCACCCTGACTATGGGATTCTTCGAAAAACACTCCTAACTCAGTTTCTTTTTTTTGCATTGAAAACCACCCGTTTTCAACGGGCCATAGCCCCAAAATGGCCGATCGGCGTTGGAATGTTATTGTTCCAATGGACACATGGATCCCTCGCCTTCTCACAGGGACTCTTTTTTTGTACACAATCTGGCTTCCACTGCGTTTCAAAGATCGTCGGATTAAGGTAATTACGCTGGCAAGGGGATAAAAAACTATGTTTAATATCTTGGCAGGTAATGTTAAGACTAGAGAGAGGGGCGTGTCTGATAAAATGAATATATATATAATATCTAAATACTGAATCAAGCAACTGTCCGGGGTGCTCCCAAAAGCCTGATCATTTTTGCGATAATTACAGTACCCTGCGATACTGTTATCATGGACGTTTTTTATCGCGATATACGATAATATCGTATGGTTGAGAAATGGTTGAGTCCCTGGCATTTTCTATAAAGTATAGTTTTGGGCCACGTCGGAGGCGCGCCGTCTCAACGTCGCAACGTTCGGCACGGCAACTCGTTCGCCTTAGCTCGCTCGGTGGTGCCTCTGGTGACTCAAGTTTGCTTGAGCTACGCGCTGTCCTAGTTACGTACAGACAGGCACAGAAACGTGAATCATGTTTTGGGGTGAGACGTTTGTCCAAACTTTCCTCAACCCACAGAATACCGACAAAACACCTACTGAGCCCCGTGGGTAGGTCAGTATCTCACCTACTTAGACCAGTGGTTTTCAACCAGTGGTCTGGGGACCACCAGTGGTCCTTGAGGGGGTCCCCAGCCAAATTAATTAGGAACCAAATTGACCCTTATATGTCTGTAACTCTGAGAGTGTACAAATGGAACCGTTCCATTTGTACACTCTCAGAGTTAAATGAACACTAATGATGATGATGATACTACTGTGTAGATTGGGACCACCAAGGAATCAAAATGGTTGAGTGGGGGTCCCTGGGCTAATATGTGTCAATTTGGGGGTCCTTGACGCAAAAAAAAGGTTGAAAACCACTGACCAATCAATAGACTGATTAAACGTGATAATGTCCGTGATAATTCTTCGATATGTTGTGATTCTGTGAGTCATTGCAATGTTTCACTTTGAAAGACTACTGACATAAAAGTTGCATTATTATTATTATTACAATAATTGATTATTGGAGTTAAAAGAATCAATTAGAGGTCATAACAAAAAAGAACCACAATCGTATGCTGAAACGATCCGGCATCGATCGAGCTTTAACAGAAACCAACTGATTGGTGTCATGTCGGCTGGCTAGTAACACCGAACAGTGTGTGTGTGTGTGTGTGTGTGTGTGTGTGTGTGTGTGTGTGTGTGTGTGTGTGTGTGTGTGTGTGTTCATTCTTGTGCTGTCATGCCTACACTGACGGTACAGAACCACCTGTGACCACACGGCCCCATCAATCCCTCTATTACACAACACAAGGCACGAAGCCGCTACGCTGCCCGTTCTGTTTTTAAAACACAAACACGCGTGGCTCTGGCAATGCGGCGCCCAACACATGCCAACGCTATGTAGGCCAACTGACGATGATGATGACACATGGTGCTACACATGTGTGAGTCAGCCTGGCATCCAGCCTGGCATCCAGCCACACACACACAGTTGTAAATGATGTCTCACCTCTACTGTATATAATGTGCTGCAGTCATAACCTTAACCCATTAAGACCGGGAACGCATCTGTGTCATTTTAAGATTTCTTTGGCTATTCAAAAACAGCAGATATACTGTACAAGCTCCAGGGACGGATTATGGCTTGGGCAAAGTGTGCACGTGCACAGGGCCCTGAGCCAATGGGGGGCCTTGGATTTAATAGGCTTTTAAAAATATATATATAATATATATAATATATATATATATACCCTAACCCTAACCCTAAAACCGAAATAAAGTAACCAAAAAACACCCCAAAACGCCCAATATAACCGCAATAACCGGGGGGGGGGGGGGGTCCGTTGCGATTTTGTGCACAGGGCCCATTTTCACTTTAATCCGTCTATGACAAGCTCATAGCACGGCACAAAGCAACATACTGGAAAACCTTTTTAAATACGTATTTTGGCCACGGACCCCCATCTCAAAATGTTTTTTTTTTCCAGGGACCCCCATGAAGTAAAGATTTGAGTTACAAATGTTTGCTTTAAAAATATATATATATATTCAAAGATTTGCACAACTTTTCAAGAATCTTTTCTAAAATAGCAGATCTACAAGCTCATAGCTCGGCACTCGGTGCCATGCTATGAGCTTGTATGTCTGCTATTTTTGAATAGCCAAAAAAATATAAAATTACACAGATGTGTTCCTGGATTGAACGGGTTAACCTTCACTTGTAAACTCCTTTAAAAGCTTTCCCATTCATAAACACAGCTTTGAGTGTTTTCTATAATACCAGCGGTACTCAACCTGCGGGGCCGGGCCCCGCTGGTGGGCCGCGAAGGTCTTGCAAGTGGGCATTTATTTACTAGGCCTATCATAGCAATCATATACGGTGCAATAGTGAGGCTCTGACTCCAGTATGTGCAATCAATGCCCCAAGACAGACTCGAACCAAAGGCGTCACATAAGAAAAAAAGAACAGATCTACAAGCTAACAACGTTATCACGGTGCAACGTGTCGTTAGCTTGGGTCTCCAGCACAATCATTTCAACCACTTTATCCATATTTTATACTTTGGCTATTCAAAAATAGCAGATATACAAGCTCATAGCACGGCTATGAGCTTGTAGATCTGCCATTTTAGATTTTTTTTTTAAAATGTGTGCAAATCTTTAAAATCTTTTTTTTTTTTTTTTAAATGTGAACATTTTCAAACACAAATCTTTGCTTCTGGGGGTCCCTGGCCTGTGGCACAACATATTTTCAGGTGGGGGTCCACGGGCACATGAATATCAATTTGGGGGTCCTTGGCAACGAAAAGGTTTGAGAACCACACCCTATAGATGCGAGGAGTGAGGAGGATACATTTGCACACTCACTTGTAAACCTGTTATGCAAAGCAGCTATTTGGGTACTTGGCTCGTGAATCTAGGCGGACGCGTTTTAGCGTGCACATCCGTACAGTACCTGTGCTGAGTGTGCTGTGCGTGCGTGCGAAAAAAAATTATGACACCACGCCGTGGTGTTGCTTGAAGCGACCAGTGCACCCCTGCTCGTACAGCCCAGCACCACATTTTACTAAAGATTTCACATCATGTTTTGGGACATTTTTTTTTGCAACAAAATCTGTTGCAAAAAACAATGTACAGTATATCCAAACATTTAAATATATCATGTCATGTCTTTGTATTTTTTAAATACTTTTTCATGTTTACCCTGTGCAATTTTTGACAGAAATGCACATTTTTCATTTATATGTTCCAATGTTCAATGCCGAAAACACAACGAAATCACTTTTTGTCAAGTGTAAAATGTCAGGTAAAATGTTATGACTGTGATGAGCCCAACTAGTATTGACTAGAATACAACAACTGGGTGGAAACTATTTTGGAGAAAATAACCTTGCTATCAGCAACGCAAAGACTTCAGGGTGGTTCTTCATACATATGGGATGCTATTCAGGACTGGTTTTCAAAGCAGTGAGACGTGTAATAGGTTTGTTAGGTTTGTTTCCCCCGGCATCCAAGAAACCCATTAATTGAATGTAGATAGGGCCTAGACGTTATATCAGTAGGCGGACATTTCTGATCGACGGGCTACGTGAGACTATCTTGCAGCTTGTAGATCAGCTGTTTTTGGCAAAGAGATTTGGTGTAGTGTGAAACTGTAGTGTGAAAAAAGGAGGGGGCCCTACTATAGACCCTTGGGGGACTCCGATGAACTTAATCTAAATTAGGGTTTAAGTGGTTAAGATCCATTTCTGAAAATGTGTTGTTCATTGTATTATTAATTTATGTTTCTTAAGATCTACAGGACTTATTTCTGTTGAGTTCTGGTCATTAAAAAGTGTATGTGTACTAGTGCCTTAGCCTGCACTACATTCATTTAAATAAGTAACACCAACACTCTGGCTTTCACTTCCTCCAACGTCATCTGACCTTTTGGCCAACATCTAGACTAAGTTCATTTATTTGTCCTCCACTGTATACAAATAAAACAGGCCAGTCCCAGTTTAAGCTTGATAACAAGACAGTTTATATGAGCCTATATGCTAAGACTCGTGCTTGAGGACAGGCCCTATAGTTGTCACCATTAGTTAACATGGCAACAGTAATGTGGCGAGGACAAGCACTTACACAAGTAGGTTATGTGACATGAAGATATGAACTAATAGGCTTGAACGCACACACAGTGTGCTGCTGGCATAATGCTGATGCTTTGCAGCATAGGCTGTGATTAGCCAACCTTACTGCAACACTGTCTCTTATTTCTAAAACCAATCAGTGGATTGAGATTATATAGTCCAGGGGTCTTCAACATTTTCAGGCCAAGGACTCCCTAGATGAGAGAGAGATGAAGCAGGGAGGGAACCCCATGAAATTGTGTTGCAGATTAAACTGTTTTTTTTTTCACTTGGTCTGCTGTTGTTTTCCCTCTACAGTCTACACTTATACGTCTTTGCCAAAAAATAGCCGATCTACAAGCTCACAACGCCTCGCAGCGCGAGGCGTTGTGAGCTTGTAGATCTGCTATTTTTGGCTAAAGTTCTTCTCAGAAAATGGATGCTAGTTGCTAATGTAAAAAATATATCACACAAAAATTTGGCGGCCCCCGTGTAGTAACTCTGAGGACCCCCTAGGGGTCCCGGAACCCCTGTTGAAGACCCCTGACATAGTCATTGGCTTTGGCTGAGCTGAGCCTGTGTGTTGTTGACTTGTTTTTTCACAGCCAGAATGACAAGATGACATAATACGGGTCCATCACGCCAGTACAAATATGCAAGCGAAATACCAAACAATAGTTA
Source organism: Gymnoscopelus microlampas (assembly GCF_963454915.1). Classification (NCBI taxonomy): domain Eukaryota; kingdom Metazoa; phylum Chordata; class Actinopteri; order Myctophiformes; family Myctophidae; genus Gymnoscopelus; species Gymnoscopelus microlampas. Next base: position 51,517,665 of record NC_139942.1, on the reverse strand, counting down.
ACCACTTAAACCCTCTACTTCTCCTCTAAAGTCCCCCTGTTCTTTTCTCTCTCTCTTTCTGGAAATAACCACAACAACAAAAAACGATTTCACCCACACCTGTGGTATGACAATAAATTGATTCTGATACTTAACCCATTTAGACTGGGAAAGAATCTGTGTCATTTTAGATGTTAACCACTTTAACCATTATTTTATACTTTGGCTATTCAAAAATAGCAGATATACAAGCGAACATTTGTAACTCAAATCATTTTTCTTTTTAAATAATTGATGTCACTAATATCAGTGGTTCTCAAACTTTTTTCATGTCCGCAGACCCCCCCCCCCCCCCCATCTCAAAATATTTTGTTCAAGAGACCCCCCAGAAGCAAAGATTTGAGTCAAAAATGTTCCCTTTACAAATATAAAACGAAATCTTCAAATGACACTGAGATGCGTCCCCGTATTGAAAGACATTGTGAGCTGTAAATCTGTTATTTATTTCAATATATAAGAAGATATTTTGCCTATACTAATGGCACGCCCATAACATGGACGCCTGGCGTTAAGTGGTTAAATAAGTATCAAAATTGGCATAAAAGCACTGCTTAACATGTTGATACACTTTAACTTATCTCGTGTATTATTCTCATATTCATTCATGTGTTTATCATTTTGTTAGACCTCAGAAATGCATAATTTTATAATGTTGCCCAGTTACAAAACATGAATAACATCTCAAAACAACTGCAGCTAATGACAATAAGATGTTTCTTTTGTTTTCTGTCAGGTCTGTTCCTACTCTCTCACTGTGGAATCCTGTCGGCCCGGACAGCAGTTCAGCATGACTCGGATTCCTTTAGCCATGTTTAAAAGCACACACCCAATGATTTAGAAATATACACACTACAAATAGTGCCGCGGTGTGTGTGTGTGCGGGTGTGTGTGTACAGTATGTGGTGTGACATTGACACAAGGCCCAACAGCAGGACAGGTGTCACTCACTGAACCTGTTCTATATAAATATAGACATATATGACATCGGAGGCCATTATACTCCATATATGCAGGTTCTTTTGACAGTACTCATGTTGCCCTTTGCTATTGTACTTGCATAGCGCCCGTAGGCCTGTCACAATTATGACATAATCGTCCAATCGCAATCAGTTTTGCATAATCGCCATAATCGTTTCCATGTTGACATTTTGTCACACATTTTCAAATATTAAAAAAACAGAAATAGCAGATCTACAAGCTTACAACACGTCATGTATAAACATGTATAAAATTATTAAATGTCAATAATGTCTTTGTATATTACAGTCATTTGTCATATCTGGCCTGTGCAATTTTTATTACGGAGCCTAAAAGGCAAACAGATTTTTTTTTAATTCATATGTTCTAATGTTCAACGCCAAACACACAATTAAATCGTTAATCGCAATCATTTCAGTGACAATTAATCATCTACTTAAATGTATACTCGTGACAGCCCTAATAGCGCGTTGAAATCGTATGAATGTAAGCTATGTATTATTGATTAATTTTCTGTATGTCTCTGCTACCCGCACACACATTGGCACTCAAAAGGACCACAATTTAAAGCTCTCGACCTTTTTTGGGTTCTAGTATCCATTTGTCAGATATGATTTGTCGTCAATAAAACATCAATCAATCAATTAAGCTTGATAATCCCTTTACACATTTACACATGTACAGTACAGGGATGGTATTCCAAGAGACAACTACTACTGAAGCCAATTCTAAATCCTAAAAGTTTTCTAAAAAACGTATGTTTCTATATCAGTGGTTCTCAAACTGTTTAATAATTGTCAAGGACCCCCACAATTATATGTACTTGGCCACGGACTCCCCATCTCAAAATATTTTTGTTCCAGGGACCCCCCAGGAAGCAAAGATTTGAGTTAAAAATGATAAAACAAAACAATATATATTCAAAGACTTGCACAATTTTCAAGATTTTTCAAAAATAGCAGATCTACAAGCTCATAGCGCGGCACTCGGTGCCGCGCTATGAGCTTGTATATCTGCTATTTTTTAATAGCCAAAAGTGTAAAATAATGCTTTTTAGCTCAAATAAGAAAATGACACAGATGCGTTCCAGGTCTTAAAGGATTAAAAGACATATTGGAACAGTAAGTTGTGACAGTCAAAAATGAACCAAACCCCAAAACAGTGGTTCTTAGTTCAAAGTGGGGTCCAGGGACCCTCAGTGACTCTCTGAGGCCCCTTTTCTACTGGGGGTTGAACCGGTTTGGTTCTTTTTTTTCCCCCGCCTAATTTTGAACCAGTTCAGAGTGTTTCCACTGAAAAGGAACTGGTTCAGATTCAGAACCCTAAAAGTTGGTTCGGAACTGGAACCAAAAAAATACCTGTTTTTTTCTTGCCCTGAACTGGGAAGCAAAGTGGGCGTGTCACTATTCTACAGGTTGTTAAGATGCAGATAGCAAAAGCAAGCGAAAAGTCATTATTAAAAAAGAAAAGTGAAACTGTTACGATGCCATTGACGATTGAATTTCCTCCGTGAAATGGACACCTTGACCGGTCATATTTGACACATTGCTGGAATCAAACCTGTGGCAACTGGGGGACTCCTGCCCCTAATTACAATGGTGCTTTAAACTGGTGGCAACGGAAGCCGGTTCGCGGCTTGCGATGATTCCGTGAAAAGCACCACGGTTCCAAGGATCTCTAGAACGGAACCAGCTCTTAGAACCAAAGTAGTTATTTTGGTGGAAAAGGGAACAGAGAGTGCACAAAGGGAACCAATTTGTTCACTCTCAGAGTTAAGGTGGTCCTTTGAAATGAAAAAAATATATCACACCCAGTGTGAAGTGAGCGGTGTTATTTAGAAACAACAGTGGTCATCACAGTGATGGAAGCTCACTTTTTAAAAAAAAGGGATTTTTTGAAGTGCGTGGTGATATTTATAGGTTATTATTTCATCATGCCTCTCGCTGGCCAATCAAAGCAAAGGGTCTGAATAGAGTCAGCCAATCACGGTAGGTACGTCGAAAAGGGTGTGAATAAAGTCAGCCAATAACAGTACAGGGAAAGACGAATTCCCAACCCCACTTATAGGAGCGGCTACACCGATCAAAAAGCTTGAGAACCACTGGGCCCAGAACACCAACCGAACCAACTGAAGGGACCAAATATTCTATAGGTCCCGACGGGGACGCAGAAACCATAAACAGCCATTTAACCAAATCTATGAGTGCAGAGAACAAGTCTTTGTTTCTCAACAAAGGCTGGGCTTTGATACAAATGCTAATGAGGTTGAGTCCAGTTTGTCAACAAACACCAGCCTGTCAGACTAAACATTCCACATGTCCAGACGCTACAACAACACACTTATAAAACACCTGATAACATGGTTCACCTGCTGTGAACTAGTGGCTGAAACTTTTAACTTATCACAGTTGTCAGGTGTCCCTATTTTGAACCTTTTGATTTAATAAGGATCCCTGGCTAATAAGCCTTATACCTCTTAACCCTTTAAGATCGGGAACGTCATTTTTAGATTTCGTTGGACTATTCAAAAATAGCAGATATACAAGCTCATAGCGCGGCACCGAGTGCCGCGCTATGAGCTTGTAGATCTGCTATTTTTGAAAAATCATGAAAAGTTTTTCTTTTTTTTGGCAGACATTTCTAAATCCAATCTTTGCTTCTGGGGGTTCCTGGAACTAAATATTTTAATTGTTCACTTTAAAAAATATATAATACAAGATTTTGGCACGAATTTTCACGATTTTTCAAAAATAGCAGATCTACAAGCTCATAGCGCGGCACTCGGTGCCACGCTATGAGCTTGTAGATCTGCTATTTTTGAGTAGCCCAAAGACATCTAAAAATGACACACAGATGCGTTCCCGGTCTTAATGGGTTAATATACTGTACTGCCCTCTATAACTAAAATTAAAAAAATAAATACACCTTAAATAGCTTATTTATTTTAGAAATAGTTCATATTTTACTCAAGGGGGACAACGCCCCTTGCAAGTTGATGCACATATGTCCATGTGTGTTCCAGCCCTATGGAATGTATGGAATGCATGTGCCAACTACAAACCAATGTAATACTTATATGAGCATCAAAACAATACTTAAAATGTGTATTAGCACTTTTTTTTTTTTTCAAAAATAGCAGATCTACAAGCTCACAACGCGTCACATTGCACGAGTTGTAAGCTTATCTGCTTATTTTGAACATTTCCTTTTAATAGGGCGTAAGAGGTTAAATTAAGGACCTAAAATATTTGGCTTAATTGCTTACTTGTGCAAATGTATTGCATCATTTCTTATTTTAAGCCGTTTTAACCATGCAGTTTTAAGCATAAATTTGATATTGCTCATATTAAACTAGGATATTTGACGTACCTGACCTGTTTTCCTTGTTTATTTCTTGTTCTATTGTCTTACTCTAACCCTGTCTTGAAACTGAAAATGTGAGCTTGTATGACAACACCTTGTTTTACACCTGAATGCCTGTGATGTGACAATAGAGCTGAAATCTGACATACATGAATTACAAGACCAACGACAACAACAGAGTAGGCGTTATAGTGAAACTAGCCTTATATCAAGACTGATCGTAATGTATGTATTTTATCGATTTTGACATTTTTATATCTACGAGAGTATTGGCAACCAGCCCCCAGTTTGCCCTGCAATTTCAAAATGCAAATTATAAAGGTGCTTACCCGCTTGCCCCAAATCTCAACTAGGTGTACGGCGTGTTTGCGCAATGTATTAGTCCATAATTTTCAATAAAGAAGTGTTTTAATCCCGTCTGTGAACGAACGCCATCCCCCCCCTCGTTAACGTCCTGTTTACATTGAGTGTAATTCCGGCTTTCACCGGATGCGCCCCGTCACCAGCCATTGGGAACTTCAGACAGAATCAGCCACAGACGGGATTAAAACACTTCTTTATTGAAAAATATGGACTAATACATTACACAAACACACCGGACACATAGTTAACATTTGCGGCAAGCGGGTAAGCACCTTATATTTAGCATTTGTACATGTTCGGCGAGATACGGGCTTTATTAGTGAAATTCCAGAGCAAAATGGGGGGTGTGGAGCTAAGACTCTTGTAGATACGAAAGTAAAAGTCAGATAAAATACATCTACGATAGTCTTGATCTAGGCTAGTGAAATCATAAATCATCACAACTTATTCTGCTGTTAAACCAACATGATCATAAACATTGTGTTGCATGACAGACCATGGTACGATATTATAACCGTCAGGATATCGATAACGATCATAAACACCATTTAAACTTGCATGACTGACTTCTCTCAGAATATCAGAACGCAGTAAAACATGGACAAACCAACGACAATGTAAACTCCATATTGTCCCCACAGTTTAAGACTATTAAGGGACATAAATGACAAAGTATCCCAGACTGACCACAATCTGGAAACAATGTAACTTTACTGAAGTTACAATGTATCCATAAACACGTCAACAACAAGTTACATGTCAGGTCGGTAACGTTACTATAAACCCCCAAACCCCACAAAAAAACCTTCAAACGCCCATGGAACTTTGTCTACGTTGTTTTTTTTTTACTTCACAGTGATTTATATTCACAATAACCTCTGCACTACAGTTAGTTACAGTTAGTTAAGTTAGCAGCCAAGGTGGCTAAAGCTAAAAAGCTAACAGCCTCGCATTGGAAGCAACGTTAACGTTAGCACTGGAGCTAAAAGCTAGAAGCTAAAGGTTGCTCTAATAAATCTTTGAAAAAGTTGACAAACCTGGCTGGCTTTGTAGAACTGCTTCTTGAACCCGGCGACAGACATGATGAACAACAACCCTGACGAACACTTATGATTATTAACTTATCAAACTATTAGATCAATGTGTTTAATACACTGAACAATGTGACAGAATGTGTGTGAGTCTCTGACTAACTAACTGTGTCTGCAGTCACATCAACTGTCTCCTACTGTCTGTCTGCTACTAGGCAACCAACCACTGACTGACACACACGCACGCACGCACACACACGCACACACGCACACGCACACACCACATGCACAGTGGTGGAAAAATTACTCTTTTTTTTTTTTTTACTTAAGTTGTATCAATAATGCAATGTAGAAACACTCAGTTACAATTAAAAGTCAGGCAATACAATTTTACTTGAGTAAAAGTCAATAAGTATTGGCATCAAAATGTTCTTAAAGTACCAAAAGTAAAAGTACTCATTATGCAGAATGTTGTTTCACAAGGTATCATATATAATTTAAAATGTATTAAAACATCTTTTGAAAATAGCCAAAGTTTAAATGCAGGCTGCAGTGGTTATTTGTGTTTTGTAATAATAATCCTTGTTACCTTTTTAGTTAGTCTACAACACTGGTTCTCAATGTTGGGTCACTCCGGGGACCCCCAGGGCTCCAAATGGACCCTCACAGATCCATTTGTTTCTATTTGTACAATCTCAGAGTTAAAGGAGTAGTTCCTATTTTCTATTAAGTACACACCCCATGAAGCCTTGAATTATTTAGATATCATCTGTTTTTGTGCCAATTCCTGAGCCAATATAATTTAAGGAGACTCAAAGAGTCTCCTACTGACTGATGACCCGGTCATCAAATTATTGGCTCAGGAATGCAACAAAAACAAAAACAAATCTAAAGAATTCAAAAGAATTCAAGGCTTCATGGGATGTGTAATTGATGGAAAATATGAAATGTTTTGGGTGAACTAATCCTTTAAATAAACATGGAATATTTGACAGTGTAGATAGGGATCACAGAGATGAAAAAAAAGGTCTAATGAAATGTCAAACTGGGCCTGGGGTCCTTGAAATGATCATGTACTGTATATGTCCTGATGAAGATCTGATTTTGGACCTTTTTCAGTATTTCCAGTGTGAAGACTTCCTTTAGTGATACTGCTGCTTGTCTTGCACCTGGGCCATGGATACCTTCTGCCTTCCTCATTCCTTGAAATGAAAACTGTGATTTATTTTGAATGCCAATTTCAGTGGTTTCAGATGTCATTCTTATGAAACCTGCCCATTTCCTGACCTAGATACTTATATAGCCTACCTATTTAGCCCCCCCACCACCTACCCCTTCACATGTTTGCTTCATGTACCTAAACCAATTTAGCTGGCACATGTTACACTCATTAAAATTCACTTTGGGAGCATCTAACAGAGCGGATATCCTCTCTCTTCTCACGCCTGTATGCGCACACACACACACACACACACACACACACACACACACACACACACACACACACACACACACACACACACACACACACACACACACACACACACACACACACACACACATTTCATGGCCTTAATGAAGGATTCTAATCCATTCAATCCAATTCCAACATCGCTCTACTACTACTAATGTGTGTGACAGTTTTTTTGTTAATTTTCTTATTTTAGGTACAGTATGTTTTTTTGGGGGATTATAATGAATATTACTTTAAAACATACAAGGCCTATTTGTTTTATGATGGCATAATGACAGACAGCTTGTAGATCTGCAGTCATCAGCCACTGCAGTAGTGTGGTGTTGTTTACCTGCAGAAACACATCTGTATTTTTGTATTTTTGTGTTTTCACTGTTTGTTTCTGTGGCCCAAAACAATGAAAACAATATATTTATTGTTTTGTTGTGCAGAGAGAAAGCATTGCAATGCAGAATGCCCGCAGCACTCCAGCCCGCAACACTCCAGCAGTCAACAAACAGTCAAACAACAGTCTCAAGGTGCACGGCTCAACAACAATACCATGAAACTGAGAAAACAGCCTGCACACATTGGTGGAAAAAGTACTCAAATGTTTTACTTAAGTAAAAGTATCAGTACTGCAATGTAGAAGTACTCTGTTACAAGTCTGGAATTCAGTCTGGAATTCAAAATTTACTTGAGTAAAAGTACAAAAGTATTGGTATCAAAATGTATTTAAAGTACCAAAATGATTATTTTTTGGTACTTTAAATTTTGGACAGAGCAACGTGTCCACGTTGCTCTGTCCGTGGAGAGAGGTCAAATAAAATGTGAAAAGGACATTTACTATGTGCTATTTTTCAGTTTCATTGTTGTGTTACGTAAACACAGGGCAAAGTGACATACTATGCCTTTAAAGTCCTGTGGCTGGTGAGGCCAAAACAACAACAACATGGCCTGATGATGATTGCACACATTGCATAACATGGAAAAAAGCAATTGAGCAATTCTGTTGACTGTATTCTTCTCCATTTAGTCAACAAAACACCTCCATACCTACAACAGTGTTTCCCAAACAGTGGGTCGGGACCCATTTGAGGTCGCGGACCCATTTTTATGCGAAGTAAAACATATCTTTTTTATTTATTTATGTTTTACATTAAAAAAATACATATTTCAAGAAATAATTTCATAAGTAAATTAAATAAATCTAAGACATTTCATAAATCTTGACTACTTTTAAGAAGTAGTGAAAATAGCAGATCTACGAGTTGTAGATCCCCTACTAGTTTAGGTCTTGGAGAGACATAAAATGTATCTTTTGGGTCTCTTGCTAAAAAGTTTGTAAACCACTGGCCTACAAAGACCTACAGTACTTGACGGACCGCAAGGAAGCAAACTCCAATATCTTATGTAACCTATGTGTATATAACGTGATCTACAAGTGCTGGAAGGTAACTATGTACATTTACTCAAGTTCTGTACTTGTGTAAACATCTTTGAGGGATATTTACTTAATTTTTGATACTTCTACTCCACTACATCTCAGAGGCAAATTAACTTTGTAGTCCCCTAATTATTTTTGAACTTTAGTTTTAGATTAGATTTTTACAAAACATACATTGAACCAATTTTGTTTACCAACCATATTACCAAACAATATTTATACTTCGGCTATTCGGAAAAAGACGATCTACGAGCTCATAACGTTGTGAGCTTGTAGATCTGCTATTGTTTTTTAACAAGTTTGACAATTGTTTGTACTTTCACTTTTGTACTATAGGTACATTTTGATGTATTTGATGTATAATACTTTTGTACTTTTACTCAACTAAAACCTTGAATCCAGGACTTTTTACTCGTAACAGAGAGCATTTCTACTTTTACTACTTTTACTTAAGTAAAAAAGTATACTGGGAGTACTTCTTCTTCCACTACTGTAATCTACATCATGTGAAATAAAGATAAAGGCATTTTTCAAAAGAAACAGAAATACTTTATTACATTCTTAAAAGCACATATCATGTATCCAATAGGACAACAATATATATATATTTATATCGAACTGAGTGACTCGTTATTATCTCTTGGACTAGTAATATACCTCTTGTACATTTTGTCACAGGGAAAGAGAAGGGAAACAAGCTATTCTTTTTTGTTTTTTGTTCGGACGTTTTTTCCTAATCTTTCTTTAAAAAAAATAAATCACTGAACTTTACAAGACAAAGGGTGGAGACAAAAAAAAGTGGATAAAAGACAGATAAATGAAAATCACAACAAAAATAAATGTTAAAAACCCACGTAAATATAATTAATTTTAAATTCTATTCAACTGATTTTCTTTTTTTCTTTTTTTAAACCTTTCATAGATCACATGTCTTGTAAAGGTCATGTTACAATATCAGGAGTAAGGGTGTGTGGGGGGGTAAGAGGAGTCTTTGACACTTTGTGAGTAACATTCACAAAAAATAGAGTTTACTGTATATACGTTTATCCACAGTGATTCATGGTTACGGGTCTCATCTTAGGTGCACATAGGTGTGAGTACAAGGCTAGTAGAAAGACACTGGTGAACAGGGGTCACAGGGCAGAGCAGAACGCCTATAGAGCTCCCCGATATGGCCGGCCATACGAAAAGACGCAGGTTTCTGACAGCGCTCTGTTTGCTGGGACTTTACGGGAGTCCATGAATAAAAATCGAGCCACTTTGAGTACTTAGAAAAGCAAGTATGTGAATCTGAGGTATTATTAAAAACCACGTAAGCCCTGACGCGTACTTTGTCGCGAGACCAAGCCCATTTACGAGCTTTGTGCAGCTCGTAGATGGGCTATTTGACGCCTATGAAACTGACATGCCCAAAAAAATAGGGACACCAGGTTGAAAAAGTGGTTAAACGAGCAATTTAATGCCATTGTGTTATGTAAACGTAGAGCGTTATGGATGACCGATCATAAAACATACAAAATTTACAAAAATAAATCCATCAATAAAGTCTAGGAGAGAGGGGAAGCTAGGAGCTCTGTTCTGACCCCATGACTATAGTGCCTAGAGGAGAGAAGGATAAGTGCTTGGTTTCGGACAGGGTTTGTTTGGGGGACCAAATATACAAAAAAATATGCAGTTGCTTTTTTGCTCCAACCAGCGAGGAGGAGGAGGAGGAGGAGGAGGGCTGACAACACACACTGAACAGAGTGGAAAAAAAACACCCTGTAACCAACAGAAACACTGGGTGAAAAACACCCTTTAACCAACAGGGTGAGAAGACACGTCAACACCTTACAGACTGCTGATTAGATGCAACGCTGCATGGGGAAAACACTGCGGTATCCCACCACCCTAACCCACCCACCCCCCCCAAGTCTCTGTGTCACCAGGAGCCCCTGTTGTCCCTCTCCTCTCCTTTGGGTCCGTCATCTCATAGTTTTTAGGCAGGGTGTCGCCATGTCACCACCATCATCGCTCTCTCTCTCCAACGGTCCAAAAACGCAGAGATGAGAGAAAGGGGAAAAGTCTTTGCCGTTTCGCCGGAAAACCAGCGAACAAACAAACTGCTACCCTGCTGGTTACGTCGTCGGCAACGTAATGTCCACCCCTCCTCTTCGCCGCCCCGTGAACGCTATGTGGTGGGGGGCCGACGGGAGGGGTTGTTGTTGCCGTTGGAAACCTGAGAGTATATTATGGTCAAAGAGAGGAAGAATTGTCCGGAAGAGGATCGACTGTCCTTTATTTATAGTGTCCGTATTCACGTTGAGCCTCTCTCCCCGTGAAACCTCTCTATCTCTCTCTCCCTCCCTTTCTTTCTCTCTCTGGAAACAAGCACTCGCACAACAAACACGCACAAAAAAAGTTCTCACTATATACTTCTATATTCATTTATTTACATTCTTATTTAAAATATTTTGTTTATAAACGTGTATATAAATTAAAAGATAATTTCATCTCTTACTGTCTTCTAAGTGGCATTTTACAAAGGGAAGGGGGTTCGTGGGACTGAGGTTTGTCATTGCATTGTTTTTTTTTTACGAGAGCCTACGAAGGGCAGCACCAAACACCGTCTGAACATGTGTGTGTGTGTGTGTGTGTGTGTGTGTGTGTGTGTGTGTGTGTGTGTGTGTGTGTGTGTGTGTGTGTGTGTGTGTGACTATTGGTTATATTTACATAAACAGATTATTAGCCAGCACTAAGCAGTGAAGTAGAGCTGCAGCTATCGATTCCTTTTTTTGATTAATCGATGAATCTAGAAGTGCATTTTTGGAGGGATAATGATTGCAATTTTTGTTATATATATATATATCGACTAATCAACATGAGAACATTCTAAATGTTTTTTTTTTAAATCAATTAGTCTGATATTAAGCACTTGAGCCCTATTTCTTTGTACAAGGGTGTACGGGTATTTTCCCTATTCTTTAAACTTGATTTTATTAAAATCAATCAATATCGAATATCGAATCAATTAAATCGATTAGATCGATTAAACTGCTGCAACCCTACAGTGAGGCATAATATTGTACTGTTAACTTTTCCTTTTTCGTTAAGATGAAAGGAAATGAGTTGTTTTGATAAGCTTGGTCCCTTAGAGCTGGTCAGTACAATGATATCGCTATGAAAATATATAAACACACACACACACACACGCGTAAGTACGTACGTACAGCAGAGTACCGCACAGAGCGTTACGTCAACTCAAAGAAGACCTACGTGTATATTGACGGGGAAGTGTTTAAGTGTGCGGACTAAAGCCAGATTCAAACTTCGTCACGCAACGGTATCTCGCGGCAACAATAGCAGAACCTACAAGCTCACAATGCGTCGCCGACGCATTGTGTGCTTGTAGGTTCCGCTATTGCCGGCCGTTCTCGGCGCGACGCCTTCGCGCGACGGAGCATAAATGAAGGCTTAAAGAAGACTTCGTTCTGGCATGTGGCAGGTTTTGTACATTCGCCGTAGGACTCTGTATAGGCTGTGTGCACTGGTGCTTGTCGTATAGGCTCTGTGCCATGACTGTACTTCCCCTTTTCCACAAGGCGGCAGCACTCCCGTTTTCCTGTTGTTCCGAGGTCAGCGGTGTCCCGTGAAAGCTTCGCTCAACAGCAGCAGATTTGAACCGGAGAAAAAAACACACAACACCTTCACGATATGTTGTTTCCCGGGTTCAAATCTGCTGCCGAGCCAATCAAAAATGAAGCTATGATGAGAAACTGACGCCGAACAGGGAAACGGGAATGCTGCCACCTTGTGGAAAAAGGGAAGTACAGTTGTGGCACGGAGCCTATTGAGGTACATTCATTAACTGGTTTTCGGTAACCCCGAAGTGGGGGTCAAAAGGTCAAAGGTTGTTTTTTGACCTCTTTTTAATGCCCGTCAGCTTGTCACTGATGCTGCTAAGATCACTGGTTTCTCAAACGTAGGATCCGGGGACCACCGAAGGGCCCAAATGGACCCTTTACAGGGTCTGTAACTCTGAGAGCGTACAAATGGTCCCAGCCATTTGGATCCATCTGTACATCTCTCAAAGTTACAGACCTGCAAGGACACCTGGCGACCCCCCGAACCCGACGCTGAGACCCAGTAACGCTATAGATGACCATTGAGCATGTGTTGGTCTGTAGTGTAAAGGTGCTTTGCCGGCCGGGGGTTAGTGAAGGACTTAGCTAAGGATCATGGGAAACTGAGTCCTGGTAAAAAAAAAATCGATTGTCTCTTTAACTGCTGGTTATAGAGCTTTCAACGTCTCTCTCCTATGTTCTCATCATCTCTCTCTCTCTCTCACTCACACACACACACACCCATTCTCTCCATCTCTTCTGTCTGTCTGTCTGTCTGTCTGTGTGTCTAATTAACTACGGGAGGAGTCGGGGAGAGGCATGTCGCTGCCGAACACTTCCCGGTACAGAGGCGGGAAGCTGTAGGCCGTCTCCGGATGCATCAGACGGAAGAACTCCAGCTTGTCGATGTGGAGGTTACAGATGGACTTCATCATCGGTAGCTTGGACAGCATCTAGAGAGAGAGAGAGAGAGAGAGAGAGAGAGAGAGAGAGAGAGAGAGATAGAGGGAGAGAGATTAATCTCTGTGAACATGTGTGTGTTTGTGCAGGTGCATGTATGTGTGGGTTACAATGAGATAATCTGTGCCAAATGACCTGTGAGTGAACCTAGTGTTGTATCTGCCAAACTGTCCTTATCACGTTTCAGTGAGTGTAAACAGGATTTAAATAAAAGGAGGTCAATGAAAAGTTTGGTGAGATAACAAGAAGTGGACAGAGTAAACCGTAAACATGAGACCGGAAAGAAGGGGGAGATGCACAGGAAAGGAGTTCAGGATAACGCAAGTTTAGGGTCAGAGAACGTGACTTGTATTTAACCACTTAAGCCATTCAATCCGGGGACCCATCTGTCATTTCAGATTTCTGTATCTATTCAAAAATAGCAGATATACAATGAGCTTGTAGATCTGCTATTTTTGAAAAATCGTGAAAATTTGTGCAAATCTTTGAATACATATATTCTTTAAGCGAACATTTGTAACTCAAATCTTTGCTTCTGGGGGTCCCTGGAACAAAATATTTTACAAATGTTCATGATTTAAAAAAGAATTAGCAGATCTACAAGTTCATAACACAGCACTCTGTGCTGCGCTATGAGCTTGTATATCTGCTATTTTTGAATAGCCAAAGAAATCTAAAATGACAGAGATGTGTGTTCCCGGCTTGAATGGGGTAAGCCCAATAAAAATACGAATAAAGAAGAAAAAGAATCGCCGATTGACGAGAGGTTACTTTAGCTGTTTGCGTTGTGAGCTTGTACATCTTCTACAATCAATCTTTATTTTTTTTTTACCTATAATGGCATGCCTAAAATAGGGACACTAGGCTGAAAGTGGTTACAAATCAGGACGAAACTGATGTGAAATTATAAGTTGAGCATAATGTCTAAAATATCGTCCTGAGCTACACTACATATATAAAGTATATAGGCCAGGTTCTTGATGTGACAAGGTTTTTTTTTTTCGTTCCAAGAGCCTGTGCCGGTTCTGCTGAGCTGTTATCTTTACCTCGTCCAGCTTGTCTTCTGAAGCTCCGCTCATGGTCAGACTGTGCTGCAGGGCCAGGTAGACCTTGTCCTGGAGCTGCTGGACCTTCTCACCCTCCGTCAGCCACAGACGATCTGCAAGGGAACCGAGTTATATCATGGTCAGCTTATAGAGCCAGTAGGAGACCAGCAGAGACCAGAGCCTGCAGACAATCTAAGTGTTTTCAGGGCTCTTTAAAATCAGCCGTCCGACAACATCTCTGTGTTCCCCATTGCTTAACCCATTAAGACCTGAAGCCGATTCTACATGTCTCCTAAGTCCCAGCAGTATTCTGAAAAACGCATGTTTCTATATCAGTGGTGCTCAATCTTTTTCACGTCAAGGACCCCAAACATTATATGTATTTGGCCGCGGACCCCCATCTCAAAATGTTTTGTTCCAGGGACTCCCAGAAGCAAAGATTTGAGTAAACAGTGTAAAAAGTATATATTCAAAGATTTGCACACATTTTCACGATTTTTCAAAAATAGCAGATCTGCAAGCTCATAGCGCGGCACTCGGTGCCGCGCTATGAGCTCGTATATCTGCTATTTTTGAATAGCCAAAGTGTGAAATAATGCTTTTATTGCTGAAATATTAATGGGTTAAGCTGTTTACTAAATTAAATGTGTAAAAAAAAAAAGCACTTTGAGTAAGCACTGTTGAGGAATGGAATCAACCACTTAAGCCCTATTTTACACTTATATGTCTTTTGGTAGCTCGCCAGGGAATGTTGTGGGGAGAAGAAAAAAAAAAGACCTGCGCATGAAGACATTTCCGAGCAGCAGGTTAATAATGGAAGTGCGATAAGGGGAAGCTGTGTGTGGACCCTACATTCTATAGCTGACACTGAAACACTTCCCAGCGCTGACAGAACAGTGTGTGTTGCTCATGTGACTTATGATCATCACGGGCAGTATTTCAACAGTAAAACATCTTTGTTGACTGATCTCATATACCAGTAAACAATGAGCAAAAATACTCCTCAACACTGTAGCAGCCAGCCATGACAACTATAACAAAGACATAATTAAACATTTGACTTTAATGTCATAAATAAATCCCTTTGTTCAAGATGAGGCTGTTTATTTCTTCTCCTAGCGTGACCTGCGGTGTGTACTAGCTGTCTTTCTTGAGTTAACCCATTGAGACCTGGAACGCATCTGTGTCACTTTTTGATTTGAGCTAAAAAGCATTATTTTACACTTTGGCTATTTTTGAAAAATCGTGAAAACTGTTTGGATTTAGAAGACATTTGTAGAATCGGCTTCAGGTCTTAATGGGTTAATTAGTGTGCACAACAAGCCTGTGTGATGACTATATTAGAAACGTTACCTGGAGACAGCAGCACAGAGGCGCTGAACAGAGCCATCTCCTCGTCAGAGAGCTGCATGCGACACAGAGCCTTCCCGAGATCCATCACTGCACTCACCAGGTCATCACAACCTGCATCACAAAACAACACAATATTATGATAATTTATGTTATTAATGCCCGGTAAATAGACAAACAAAAAGTATAATGCACTGGGCTTGGGCTGATTTTTTTTCCTACTGAATATCGCAATGTGTTCACGATATCGGTAAACGGTTTAAGATTCATATAAAATGATAGATCTAAGTAAAGAAAATAGAATTGCATGTAAAATCATCTTCGTTTTAGTTTTTCCACCACCATATCAGAAGTAATGCCTTCTTTCATCCTACCTTCTCAGCTTCTATAAATCAAGACCTTTTCCTTATAATACTTGGAAAAACTAAGTAAACTAAATAAAAACATGTCTAATCTACAATAGCTGTGGCGTGTTAGACATTGACGCTCACCGAGTGCTTTGAAGAACTGAGCGGGGGCAAACTTCCCATCGAAGAAGATGCTGGAGTTGTTGACGTTGAACGCTCTGCACATGCGTATCAACAGCACCTCCAGGCAGCCTGCAAATTTAAAACAAAAAAACACAAAAAGTTAGAATATGGATTTTCTGCTCGACGCAGACAGACGATGCCCTTTCTCGTAACCACATCGATGAGGACGGTTTCGTAACAGATTCTCACCCTATCGGTATGCAAATCACACAGAGCCGAGTCGGCAATACCTGACTCAGCTATTATTGACTAAATTGATTAGTCTGTTCAGCCGCTTAAGTCCTATCATATACTTTGTCGTACGACGGTGTCGTGCAGAAAAAATTGCTACTGTATTAAAAAATACCTGTTATTTAATTTATTATAATAAATTAAATCAAATAGTTTGATCAACTGTTGATCACCCATTTATCGGACCACCCTGCACATTGAATTTTGTTTGGACTCCGGACCAAGCGTCCGTATGTGATGACTTTGGAGTTTTGTGAAGGAAGGCGTTTCTCAAGCATTTGCACGAATGCTAATCATTCTAATATGTGTGTGTGTGTGTGTGTGTGTCGGTATTGACCTGCTTTCAGCAGTATGATCTGGTCGTTCTGGCACAAGTCCATGAAGCCGCCGATGCGTTTGGCAAACTCCACCACGTACTGGATGGCGTTGGTGATGTGATGGGCACACTGCTGCCACACCCACTCTGAGGACTGAGGTCAGACACACACACACACACATTTATTTTACTGTACTCGTGAGGACACCAACATTTTATTTTTATAAATGTTTTGCCATTTTTAACCAAAAGCCTACAGCCGAAATAATTGCAATCTGTGCATGTACGTACCTTGTTCTGAAAACTCTGCGTCTCCTCAGGTGTGTATTGCGCCCAGGTAAACCTCTTCATGTCATCTGCACTGAACTGGCACGTCTCCAAATGGGACTTCATTATGCTCTGAATGGTGCGTTCTGGGAAAACACACACACACACATGTTAAATCAGTCAGCCATTTTTTTTTGCTGGCTGCAGCAGCTCCGCACATCCTAGACATTATCGATCCATTTCCTGTCTGCGATGGTAAACAAACAAGCACGCCAATAAGTGCAGAGCTGACCACTGCGAAAGGCATAACATTAAAAGCCATGATGAAAAAGATACATTTATGTATAAAGAACAGTGGTGGAAAAGGTACTCAATTGCTTTACTTACGTAAAAGTATCAATACTGCAATGCAGAAATACAAGTAAAAGTCTGGGATTCTAAATTTACTTGAGTAACCAAAAGTAGAAAGTAGTCATTATGCAGAATGTCCCAAGTTTTCAAATGTATAAAAATCTTTTGAAAATAACAGATCTACAAGCTCACAATTGTGAGCTTGTAGATCTGCTATTTTCAAATGGCCGAAAAGTATGTACTGTAGGGCTGAAGTGGTATGTTTTGTAATAATAATCAAAATCTTCAAAGTAACTAAAGTTTTCAAATAATAGTAGTGGAGTAAAAGTACAATATTTGCCTCTGGGATATAGTGGAGTAAAAGTAAAAGTACTGAGAACTGGTCAGTTAGTTCTTGAAAGTCACTAGTTCTTGAATAAATGTACTTAGTTAATTTACACCACTGATAAAGAAACCAACGTTTTGACCTGATAAAAAGCCTTCTTCAGCTAAAATGAAGACCTTTTGTCGGGTCAAAATGTCTGGTTTATTCCTAAATAAACGTGGCAGTGCCACCTCTCCTGTCTGTCTGTCTGCGCTGGCCTGGTACCCACCTAGCTCCATGATGGAGGTGTCGTCGGGCAGCCGGTCCAGCAGGGCGGCGTGCGTGTGCACCAGCAGCGCGTGGTGCGTGTGGCGCATCATCAGCTCGTCGGCGCCGTCGTCCATCGGGCTCTGCAGCGGTGAGGAGGACGAGGAGGAGGGGGGCGAGGAGGAGTTGGAGCCGGAGGAGGACGCCGACGAGGAGTCGGAGGTGTGTCCCGCACTGCCCCCTCCGCACCCTCCCCCACCCCCCCCAAGCAGCTCCATGCTGCAGTACTGGCTGGCCTCCTCGGGGGTCAGCGGCAGGTCAAAGAGGTCAGGCAGCGCGGCGATGTCGTCCAGGTCGCTGAGCGCCGTGGAGGAGCCCGCCGATCCGCTGCTGTAGGAGCGGCTCAGACCTCCGCCGCCGCTCATCATCATGCCGCCGCCGTTGCTGCTGCTGCTGCTGTCGCCGCAGTCCTCCGGCCCCCCGCTGCACACGCTGTCCTCCCCCCGGGGGAGGGACACCACCACCACGCCGTTGGAGGAGGCGACGGGGGAGGAGCCTCCGCCGGCGCCGCCGGCGCTCTCCTGGGCCTTCTGGTGCTTCTGCACCTCGGCGTACAGGCTGTCACGCTGCTTCTTGGACATGCGGCCGAACTTCACCGCTGCTCACACAGAGAGAGGGGGAAAGGAGGTTTGAATACTTTGCCACTGCCTTTGGTTGAGTTACTTTCTTTTTCTCTTTCTTTCTCTTTCTCTTCTGCACTGTAACTGTATCTGTTCTTTTTTTACTTCTTTTGTTTCATGCATCCTCATCCTAATCGTAAATGGAACACAGGAGTCTTTCCCCGTTTCAATGCACTACACCTCTGGGAGGTATGATCAGCACCAGGTACTTACCGCACGACTTGCCGTACATCCCAAGCCGTGCCACTCATGCGTTGAGTCGGCGCCGGTGCCCAGGATCGAACCCATGACCTTATGCGAGTGCTCTAACGACTGAGTTAACTGGACACGGGGTAGCTGAAATGAATACTCTGTTTATTAAGATGATTTATACTGAGTTCTGTGCCGGCGGCGGCGCCACACACCAAAAATAGCCCATCTACAACCTTTAAATCATGGCATGTACGGCATGTAAAGCATAACAGATCAAACAGATTGATAAACGCGGGGCGTTGCCGGTTCCTCACCGTCTCGGCTCATGCCCAGTGCCAGGCACTTCTGCAGGCGGCAGTGCTGGCATCGGTTGCGGTTGGTCCGGTCGATCAGGCAGTTCCTCTGACGAGAACACGAGTACATGGCGTTGTTCTGCTGGCTGCGCCGGAAGAAACCCTGCACACACACACACACACACAAAAAGATTGATTTAATTGTAATTGCAATATTAGTCTGAAAGAAAGTGTGTGTGTGTGTGTGTGTGTGTGTGTGTGTGTTTGTGTGTGTCTGCGTGCGTGCATAAGCGTGCGTGTATGTCCTCTCACCTTGCAGCCTTCACAGGTGATGAC
This sequence comes from Gymnoscopelus microlampas, assembly GCF_963454915.1. NCBI lineage: Eukaryota > Metazoa > Chordata > Actinopteri > Myctophiformes > Myctophidae > Gymnoscopelus > Gymnoscopelus microlampas. The sequence goes on along the minus strand of NC_139942.1, from coordinate 51,498,266 downwards.
CCCATAGTGGATTCCTGAGGACTTGTCCCCGCAGATCTTACAGGGGATGACCTCTATCTGAGCTGTGATTGGAGGAGACAAAAGATGGGGTTCAGGTCAACCTCCGGCCGGACGATTACACACACCAATACCTTAACCCACGTATCCCTATCTCTGTTGGCCGAGCGCAACGCCGGGCAGCTATGACCGCGTCGGCACGCGCAAACGTGCGACCGTTGTGCAACGTTATCAAGGCAAACAAACAGGCTCGTGGAGGATTGCCAAAAAACACTTAACACGCAGACACAACAACACACTGTTGTTACGTTGCGTAACATGGCGCGAATAATACACAATCGTGTGCAACATACACACACACACACACACACACACCAACAAAACACAAACAAAAACACAGAAATGACAATAGGGCTTGCGTGCGACAGAGAGAACATGTGTTTCATAGTCAGGTCTTCGACGAGCTCCCATGTGGGAGTGATTAAAACGTGCGGGAGAGGAGAGACACATCATCATCAGGGCTGCATGGGGCCTTTTATTCGCTGATTCAGTCCAGAACATTGTCCTCCTCCTCTGAGAGGAAAGTTAACATTCTTTGTTAAACGAAATGAGAGACACCAGACACAAGGTGACGATGCAGCACAATGCACTGCAGAGCAGAGACCATAACGTTATACACTACACTTATGTTCATGCTTTGTGACTTTTAAACAACTATGCAAAACGTGGAATAAGTTAACTTTCTATGACCGGATCCAAATATAACAGTTTCACACTTTTAACAACTTTAAAGCTAAACCTATTTTAATCATTTTGTCACCCAAAAGGCGTCGCTCTGCGAAAAACAGCAGACCTACAAGCTTACGCCTGAGTGAGCTTGTAGGTCTGCTATTTCCGCACATTCAAGATGTTTAAACCTTCGGCCTATAACGAACGACATGCCCAGAATAGATAGACGCACCAGTTTGAAAGTGTTTCCTAAACTTAGCCCCAGCCTTAATGACCGTGGCCTGCAAGGCTAATAAATCCCTTCTTTCTTTTTTTTTTGTGAAAACATGAAAGGATGATAATATGGAAACCATTTAAATTGATGCGATTGGACATAAACGCTGTGGTCTTTTGCACACAGTGGAAAACAAAACCGTTCGGCATAACTTTTCTAAAAAACTGTTGACTGAAACACTCCCGACAGACTATGGCAGCTGGCTGCAGGCATGCAATGGAAAAAACTCACAGCTCTCTCTCTCTCTCTCTCTCTCCCCCCCTGCTCCCCTCTCTCTCTCTCTTGCTCTCTCCCCCCTCTCTCCTCTACCCTCCCTCTCCTCTCTCTCTCTCTCTCTCTCCCCCTGCTCCCCTCTCTCCTCCACCCCTCCCACCCCCCTCTCTCTCTCTCTCTTTCTCGTGCGATTATATAACTTTCGTCTAGCGTTGCATTCCATCACAAACGCTCTCATTCAGCTGCTCTCAACGAGAGGAGATCTCAGCTTCACTCTAGCAACACTCCTATTCACCCCCCCCCCCCCCCCCCCCCCCATTGGCTGAGAGTCGGCCCGGAGCCTCCGCCGGATTGGCTGGAGCGGCGCGTCACTCAACGAAGGAAAGACGGCAACCTGTCAGTCAGTCCATGTGAACATTCTGTCCTACTGACACAGTTTCTCACAGAGGGAGGGGGGAGGGGGGACGCGGGCGGGCGCGAGCACGCCATGCACGCCGTTCGAACAGGCGCTCTTCTGCTTTAAGCCGTGTTTAAGGTGGAACTAACTCCCACCAACGCTTGGTTTATAAGCTTACAGACTGTGTGTTTGTTATGTAATAACGCGGCAACATCTGTCACCATGTAACGCATGTTGTGTTGTTAGTACATGTTGCATTAGTTTGATTTTTGGCATTAAGTTGAAGACCAATGGGGGTCCCTGCACCTCATGTTGAGTGTGTTACATAACAGAGTTGTAGCATCTCTAATCTCCATCACATGCATAACAAAGATGTGGCATCTAATCTCCATCAAATACATACTATACACTATACAGTATATCATTGCTGTCGGGTAAAAACCTTGTTCCTACAGTAGCATATTTTTTATTGTTATGTTTTTTGATAAATGAATGCCCTATTTTATACTTTGTCATATGGCACTGTCACACAAAAAGGAGGAGGTTTACACCCAACAGCAAAGAAATAAAAGCCCATTTTATCTGCATCTTTGCAGATATACCGGTCGTTATTATGCACAACAATGTATAAGTCTCAGCCTGCATGTATGTACTAGGAGCTTTAAGACTGCATGACAACCAGCAGAAGTCACTCACTTATTCTGGTCCTCTAGGCTGGCATTATACACATACAGGCCCTACACATCCCCTATATAGACTATGACATAATGCTAGTATGTATGCAGCAACGCACTCACACTCACACATACACACACGCTCTTCTCTCTCTCTGTGTCGCTACAAGTAAAATGCAACACATGCAGTGTTGATTTCGTCGACTAAAACTATGACGAAAAATGTTTGTCGACTACCATTTTTCACTGACGAAAACTAAATAAAAACTAAGCTATGATGACTAAAACTAAGACTAAATATATTGACAATTTCGTCAACAAATAAAAACGAGACTAAAACGTTAGAGAGGGACGAGTGGAGAAGACTAAGAGATCCAGTAGAACTAAAAGACGAGTCATTTTATGTTTGGTTGCGCTGCTGGGGTGTTGACGCTCTGAAAATGGCAGATCTACAAGCTCACAACGTGTCGTGCTGCGACGCCCTGTGAGCTTGTAGATCGGCTATTTTCAGCATGCAACCAAGTGTAAAATCAGCCATTACGACGCCATCAAGGCACCGCAAACATACATTTTAGTCGACTAAATCAACTGTAGATTTAGTCGACTATAACACCTTTAACACCTCTAATAGATACATACAAGTGGAAGAGAAACAGAAGACCATGTCTTATTCATTCGTGTTAGAGATCGGCCTACTTCTGAGCAGGCCTAATAAATAATGCATTGAGCACAGAAATCTGCGCTCATGCACACACTTCATCAAACTAACAAGACAATATAAGCCTACTGTATTGACTCTTGCCTAGAAGTAATTATTGCATACTCCCAAGTTTAGGGCCAGGAAATTTACCCAAACTTATAATAATTGAGAAACAAGGTTTTCTTTTA
>NC_139942.1:51472594-51490094 GCF_963454915.1 Gymnoscopelus microlampas | reverse complement strand
GAGACCCTCTCAGGGTTAAAGTAACACTCTGGGGCTTGACTGTGTAAGCAGCAACACTAAGCAGTGCAAGGAGTTCATTCAAATCAGCCTGGCTTTGGCTGTTCAGTCATGCAAATGTCTCTCGGGAGCCCTCGAGGTCTAAAATGGTGTTTTAAGACCGGGATGGCATCTGTGTCATTTTAGGATTTCTTTGGCTATTCAAAAATAGCAGATATACAAGCTCATAGCGCGGCAGATCATGAGCTTGTAGATCTGCTATTTTTGAAAAATCGTGAAAATGTGTGCAAATCTTTGAATATATATATTTTAAAGCGAACATTTGTAACTGAAATCTTTGCTTCTGGGGGTCCCTGGAACAATATATTTTGAGATGGGGGTCCGCGGGCCAAATACATATCATTTTGGGTGGTCCTTGACATGAAAAAGATTGAGAACCACTGATATAGAAACATAAGTATTTTCATAAAACTGTTAGGATTTAGAAGACATTTGTTGAATCGGTCTCAGGTCTTAATGGGGGTAAATTACAACAAATCTGACGACTTCACAGGCCTCTGTCAATGGCCCTCCTCTAGCACAGTGCTACTCAAAGTGGAGGGGTCCTTGAGGAGGTCCCAGGGGGTCCCCAATTAAGTTAAAAGTGTTCCCACTTTAACCCTATCATACATACGTAGGTTATTAGGGTTAGAATAGCCGATCTACGAGCTCACGATGCCTATTTTCAAAAGGTCTTGAACACATTTAACAAAATATTATCAGTTGGGGTTCCGCGGCCAAATACACATTAATTATTGGGGGGTCCTTGACATGAAAACGTTGGAGAACCACTAGCTCTAGTAGGCGACATGCCTGTAGCGTTTTCTTACAATGTTTCACAATAAAATACCTGTATGATCCCATTCAAGCTCTCTAGCTTAAAAGAGAAGTGAAAGTGCATTATATAAATACTGAACCAGAAGCAAGAAAAACACTGTCTAGTATACCATCAGGCTCCTAAATGTCTATCCATAATGATACTTTAAACCAGCTGGACAACTTTATGCACTTCAAGAGGCATGGCTTCTAAAAACCAACCGCCATGTGTGTGTGTGTGTGTGTGTGTGTGTGTGTGTGTGTGTGTGTGTGTGTGTGTGTGTGTGTGTGTGTGTGTGTGTGTGTGTGTGTGTGTGTGTGTGTGTGTGTGTGTGTGTGTGTGATAGATATTATGGATATTAATACATTGATATTGCGATATGAAATTAGACATCATCTGGGATCAAAATGTTGTGACATTACATTTGTGTTGTATTCTCCTGATGTATGCAATACTTTCAAGAATGATAAAATGAGTTGAAAAATAGCAGAAATAGCTCCAAACTGCAAACTATTTTTGATTGTCATAATACAATATTGTATTATTGATAGAGCTACGGTGATACCGGATACGGTGAGGACACTGTAACCTTGTGTTGTTCTTGTTTTTTCTGCATAGTGCAGGATAGTTGTATATGTATACACTGACTATTGTATACTGTTGTTCTGTATTGACAACGTGCTTCTTATTGTTTTTCTTGCCTTTCTCATTGCTGTTTACGACAGTACTTTCCTTCCTCTGTACCTGTAACTCTGAACTGCTGTGCTGCCTCTGGGCGACTGAAGCCCCCCCCTGCGGGATCATTAAAGGCATCTAACGTATAAATATTATCGGTTCAAACAATGACATGAGGTTGTTATTACATAGCTATAAACAGGTTTGTATTGCGGTGTGTGTGGTAACAATAGGAGCAGCTCTAGCCTGCATTCAGAGCAGTGAGCTCAGACCTTCTGGCTTTAGCTTTGTTTACATTTGGATATCCTGCCAGAAAGGGAACCTCCCTACACCCCCCCCCCCCCTCTCCAGCCCCCCTGGATGGACTTCTGGCCAGAATTATTTTCTTGTCTCCTCTGCAGAAAGGGTTCCTTGTTGTAGGATAGCTGTGTGTTGCACACGGATGCAAACAACGGCCACAGCGAAAACAAGTTTTTCTCAACTGTAATTATCAGTTGTATTATTGTTAGATTATTGTATCACACATATAACACAGGAAGGAATGACAAATAACAAAGTATAGTATATTTTAGGATGCAAGGCTTGACAAACAAACAAAACATTATCTATCTATCTGTCAGATAGATAATGTTGTGTTTGTTTGTCCCGCCTTGCTTCCTAAAAGCATCTATTCTCTGCCACAACTACTTATTTTTAGCTCATTATTTCGCTGCGACGGGGATTGCTCAATCAAAGTCAGCTGATACCAAATGAACTAAAGGCTCTCTATGTATATTCACAACCTAGTTGACTCTTTTGGGCCCCTACATTCTAATCGTTATGTCCCTTTTATAAGAATTTAAAGTGAAGTGAGTGAATAACTCATTTAACTGGAGATAACCCCCTCGAAGACCCCCAAGGGTCCCTGGACCCCCACTTAACCCTTTAAGACCTGAGGCGATTCTTTAAAAATAATGCAAATCCTAACAGTTTTTTGAATGACACAGATGCGTTCCAGGTCTTAAAGGGTTAAAAAAAACACAGTAACTCTATTCAATTAAAATTATAGTTCTCAAAGTGGGGTCTCTGGGGGTCCTTGAGGGGGTTCCATAGGGTCCCGAGGAAAATGAGGAACAGTCTAAATAACACTTAAACCCTATTCTATATGCTATATGTTGGCTATTCAAAACAATAGCACGTCTACAAGGTTGTTGATCTGATAATTTTTTTTTAGATCTAGAAAAATCAGGACACATCTTGACAGCATCTCTTATGGGGGTCCCTGGCTGGCACAAAATCCTTTCAATAGGGGGCCTAATATGTATCCTTGACAAGTTCAAAACTCCAGATGGGGAAGCTATCCCAGTGGTTCTCAAAGTGGTGTCTATACTCTGGGGAACCCCAGGGGTCCTTGAGGGGGTTCCAGGGGGTCTCCAGCTAAATTAAGATAATCCACTATAAATGGTAAATGGTATACATGTGCTATTTTCAAAAACTCTTGAAAGGATCTTGAAAATGTAACATGTCAACAACACAAACCTTGTAACACAAATATTTTCAGACGGGGGTCGGTGGCAAAATCCAAATGAATATCCTTGACATGAGAAAGTTAAGAGAACCACTATATAGCTGTGAGTGAGTCAGTCCACGTTGAAGGGCCTGTTCGGTTGCACATTGCTCTGCTCACAGCCCTCCCTCCCTCCCTCCGCTGTAACACTGTATAATGTTGGGTGACATAACTGGGTCAGTGGAACAGCCAAGAGATTCTCCTCCCTGTGTGGAACTCACTCACATCACATAACATACAGACAGACACAGCCATGCTGGCAAAGCCATTACCACCAACCAACACATGCACTATAACAACGTCCACTCACACCAACATCCTAACGCACTTTATGCACAGCTTTAACATTTAAATATCATATAATATAGGTTAATATCCATACATTATGCCGGTATTCATGTCATAATGCCCTGGAGAAGACAGAGCTGCATTTTTTATTTTAAGAATTAGCTACTTTCATTCAAATTCTTCGTTATTACGCGTGACTACTGTTAAACATGTAGCTATTTATCAATTCAGAGTCCTGCAATCACCCGCCAAATTGCAAACTATATCTTGATTACATAATTAAACTCCCCTCTCCCCTCTCCTCTCCCCTCCCCTCCCCTCCCCTCCCCTCCCCTCCCCTCTCCTCTCATCTCTCCCTTCCTCTCCCCTCCTCTCCTCTCCTCTCCTCTCATTGCATAACTCCAAATGAATTCCCGGGAGCCTAAATCATGCACAGATGCAGAGATCCCATGCAGCCAGGTGCTGCTGCTGCCACTGACTGATAGACGAGTCCAAACTTAACTGACTGACACCCATTTACATGGCTACTGTATAATATAATATAATGCACCAGTTATTATCAAACTATTACGTTTTTTGTGCATTTAGCCTTAGTATCTATGCATGCATTACTTAGAACAAGGACCCCCCCCCATAACTCTGAGAGTGTACGAAAGGAACCAAATGGACCCATTTGGTAATACTCTCTCTTATGTAATACTCTCTTATGTAATACTCTCAGAGAGTTGCACACTCTCAGAGTTGCAGATCTGTAAAGGTTCCATCGTCCTAAACTATCAGCAATTTAGCTTAAATTCCAGGACCCCCTGGAAACACATTATTATCCACAGAGGTCAAATTGGCACATGATGATGTAGCCTAAAATATATTTGCATTTCACACCATGACATGGTTGCACTCTTGCATGCAATGCATACATAGTGCATGCAATGCAATGCTGTCAGCATGTCTGTCTGTCTGTCTGCCTGCCTGCCTGCCTGCCTGCCTGTCTGCCTGCCTGTCTGTCTGTCTGTCTGTCTGTCTCCAGGCAGCTATAATCCACTCATGAGGGATTAACACGGCAGGGGGGGGGGTAGGCGCACAACAACGCATGTGTGCACATTCAACACAAGACAACAACACACACAACATAACACAACAAAAGTCAAGCTTATATCATTATAGCAACTTACCTCTCATTTTCTGTAGTTGTTGTTGAGTTGACACCTCAAAAAAAAAAAAAAAAAAACTGGACTACATGTGTTTAAACATGAGCCGATTAACCGAATAACAACACAAAACAACACGAGCCAGTCAGTCAGTCAGTCGGTCAGTCAGTCAGTGACAACTAACTGGTGTTTCTTTCCTCCCAATATAGAAACTTCCTTCCAACTAGGTGAAAATAACCCAACCGACCAAAAAAAAAACACGTTAATATTTCCCCTTTTTTTTTTCGTTCGACAAAGTCAGCAGAAGGAGAAATAATCAAATTGGAGAAATAAAAGTCCCTGATCGTCTCGATCGCATGTTAAACCGTGTAGATGATGTGTTAGAATAATAATAATAATGTCCAGAGATCCTCCTTGTGGCTGCAGCAGGTCCCAGTAGGCTGTAGGTTCCAGTCACACTGCTTTGCTTTCCGCTCAGTCTACTCTGCTAACCTACTTTTTTCTCTCTCAGAGTGGAGCCGTGGACCCTCTCTCACATGATCTCACACACATGTGTGTGTATGTGTGTGTGTGCGTGCGTGCGTTCCCGAGTGCGCGCTCCACCCTGCCTGCGCTCTGGAGGGTGGAGCGCGCACTCGGGAGCGAGCTTAAGGAGGAGGGAGGGAGGTTCTTATTGAACCTATAGAATGATGACGAATATCTTTTTCTTTTCTTCTCCTTGTCCTTGCTGCTGGAAATGATGACCAAATAGGTGTCTTTTCTTACTTTCTTTCTTTCTTTCTTTCTTTCTTTCTTCATCTCTTTCTGCAGAGCTTTGTTCACAGATGCTTGTTGACAGACAGACATGACATAACACACATGCCATGTGTGCAACAATTGAGTTATGCAATTTACATATTTTTTTTGTTCCCTTTGTTTTGACTATTATGTCATGTTGTGGCACAACATGTTTAACTCTACAGCAGCAGCAGTGGTTCCCAAACCTTTTCATATCAAGGACCACCCAAAATAATATGTATTTGCCTGCGGAGCAGTGCAGACCCCCATCTGAAAATGTTTTGTGCCAGGGACCCCCAGAAGCAAAGATTTTAGTTTAAAATGTTGTACATATTCAAAGAAAAAGTCACACAATGTAATCATTGCAGACCTTTTAAAAGTGACATAGGCCTAAAATATAATTACATTGAACTGAATAGATTTCCCTTCAACACCTTGGAGGACCTCTGCACTTGTAAGCCATGTTTACATTGAGGATTTTGATGTGTAAAATGCACATCTATGATGATAAAGGATTAATTTGCATTCATAGAAATAATAAATACATGTATAGAATACATAATCCCCCCCTAGAGGAGGGGAACATGTTTCAAACATTTTCCAAAATGTTGCAAACAATTTCAAATTTGTTTCAAAATATTCAAAAAGAGTGTAATCGGAAGATCTACAAGCTTGTAGATCTTGTATTTTCACCGCTGAGCTTGTAAATCAGCTATATATAGTTTTGCTATTTCAGCTTTGTTGTATATAACAGGACTTACTGTAAGTGGTTACAGTGTAAATAGATCAAATGATATTTTCTCATTCACTATGTTGTTGTCGTGAATAAATGAGGTGATATCTCAATGTGACAAACACAACGATCATGTTGCACTGAGCCGTTGCCTGAGGAGGTAATCCATCTGAGAGCTGCATCCTGCGTATGAGCCTGAGCCAAATGCCTGGCTAAGTGATAAACTATTCATACACACATATGCACACGTATACATATATATATATATATATATATTGGTGTTGTCGGACAGAAACCTCTTATATCTCCATAGGGCCCTATTTTCCCCAGTGCCTTACCCATTATCTGCCAATCTACAAGCTCACAACGTGTCGATGTAGATTGGCTAGTTGAACTATTTGAAAACGTTTTTAGAAATAGTAAAAAATGGCAAAGAATTAAGTTTAGGCATAATGGGTAAGGCACCGGAGAAAATAGGGCCCATATTCTACAACTCTTTGTGTTTTTTTTTCTCAAAATCACACTACAGCATCACACAAAAGCATCAAAGGTAGCCAGCAGATCCGCAAGCGCGAAACGCGGCGCGTTTTGTGCTTGTCGATCTGGTACTTTTGCTACTTTTTGAATTTGGATCCTGAAAAGCAACAGTTTTGGACATGTGAGGTTTCCACCAGGATATAGATACAGATACAGTGCACCAGTGTTGATTTCGTCGACTAAAACTATGACGAAAAATGTTCGTCGACTACCTTTTTTCACTGACGAAAACTAAATAAAAACTAAGCTACGGTGACTAAAACTAAGACTAAATATATTGACAATTTCGTCAACAAATAAAAACTAGACTAAAATGTTAGGGAGGGACTAGTGGAGAAGAGATCCAGTAGATCTAAAAGACAAGTCATTTTATGGTCGGTTGCGAAAATAGCAGATCGATTTGCGAAAATAGCCGATCTACAAGCTTGCGTTGCGACGCGTTGTGAGCTTGTAGATCGGCTATTTTCAGCATGCAACCAAGTGTAAAATCAGCCATTACGACGCCATCAAGGCACCGCCAAAATACATTTTAGTCGACAAAATCAACTGTAGATTTAGCCGGCTATAACTTTATGATATTTAGTCAACTAAAACTAGACTAACAGTAAAACATTTCAGATGACTAAAATATGACTAAAACTAAATGGAATTTGATTCAAAAGACTAAAACTAAATCCAAAATTGCTGTCAAAATCAACACTACAGTGCACTAGCACTCAACATTTGGAGACCTGTGCGTTTTAATGCAGGGTAAAGTGCTTGGTTGGATATAATGTTCTCTGGATGTATATATATAGAGGCTGCCTAATTATGGAACTGTATGTGACATCCAGACATTATGATCCAGAACATAATGGGTGCTTCTTTACGTTATGTGAAAATGTACTGTAGCAAATGAACCGACAACAGCTAAAGAGGACACCATTATTGTTATTATCTCAGCTGTATGCGAGCCCTTTAATACATGCAGGCAACATCCTCAAATACACCTTATGATGCCACTGAGCTTCATGTGTGTGTGTGTGTGTGTGTGTGTGTGTGTGTGTGTGTGTGTGTGTGTGTGTGTGTGTGTACTGTAAGTGTTCAGGACAGTGTGAGTGTACAGTATAGAGGTGGAGTGACGCAAAGTTCCGCTGGCAGCGATGTTATGTAACAAGAAGAAGTCAGATTTACTGTAAAGTAGGTTAGTGGAATAGTAGCAGCACTCCCCACACACACACACGCACACGCGCGCGCGCGCGCACGCGCACGCACGCACGCACGCACGCACGCACGCACGCACACACACACACACACACACACACACACACACACACACACACACACACACACACACACATACACACAGGCACGCATGCACGCACACACACGCTGAACCCCAAAAAGTGGATGGTATACGATTTCCTATTACATTTAATAGTAAAAGCAAACGTTACAATTTCTTCATCAATAATCCCTCTTTTCTTTCTTTTCTTCAACTGGTATATCGGTGGGGGATGTATTTGTTCTTCATCTGTCTGTCTGTCTGTCTGTCTGTCTGTCTGTCTGTCTGTCTGTCTGTCTGTCTGTCTGTCTGTCTGTCTGTCTGTCTGTCTGTCTGTCTGTCTGTCTGTCTGTCTGTCTCTCTCTCTCTGTTTGTCTCTCTCTCTCTCTGCATGGCCCCTCTGTTCTCCGTCTCCCCTGACAACAGCGCTGTGACCCTTTGACCTCCCGGACTCAGAGGCTTATGTAACTCAGCAGCTAGACGGCAGAGAGGGAAGAGGAAGAGGTGGGGGAGGAGGAGGAGGAAGGGGCGTGTGTGTGTGTGTGTGTGTGTGTGTGTGTGTGTGTGTGTGTGTGTGTGTGTGTGCGTGTGCGTGTCGTCCAAGCTCAGCCAGCAGGAAATCGCACACAGACGTTTCCTAGTCCAACGGCAACACAGATGGAGAGGGAGGAAAAAGGGAGGAAGGGGGGAGAAAAGGGAGGAATAAAGGGGGGGGGATTGGGGGGCGGAGAGAAGGGCCGGATCGAAGAGCGCCATGAAGCGTAATTCATGCCTCGTCGCTCGACGGCGTCACGCGCCTAAAATAGCCCATCATCTATAATCCATTTGAGTTTATAGATCGGCTATTTTCGGCGCGATTGTCAATCTGTAAAGGCTCTATATGCACATTAAGCTGCCATATTGGGCCTCTTCCTTACTTCCATCACAGGTGCTACCAATGCCTGAAATTAGAGCCTTCCAGGTTTTCGGTTGCACTTCAAACGGGAGTCCTCAATCACGGTTAATGTCAAACCTTGCGTTTTGCGACTGTCATCTGTATCCACACATGCTCCATGTGTCTGTGGAACATTCTGGAGGGTCAACAGGTCAGTTGACTGAAGAGGCATTAGGCCTCACTGTAGACTTAAGACATCAGCAGACATGAGGGAGACTCACAGGATGTCTTCATTTAGCATCCAGTACTGTAAGTGTGATAACTGGATAAACTATAATTGCGCCTTTATATCGACTTGAAACAAGTATTCTGTACATGATATGCTATGGATGTTGGTTAAGGCAGGGGTCTTCAATGTTTTCAGGCCAAGGACCCCCTAGCTGAGAGAGAGATGAAGCAGGGACCCCCTCTATATTGTATAAAATTGTGTTTCAGATAAACCTTTGCTGCTCTTTTTTCCCTCCACACCTATAACTCTTTGCCAAAAATAGCCGATCTACAAGCTCACAACGCCTCGCAGCGTGAGTCGTTGTGAGCTTGTAGATCTGCTATTTTTGCCTAAAGTTCTCCTCAGTAAAGGGATGCTAGGATTCAAGTGGTTATTGTAAAAAAAATAATCCTATCACACAGTGTCTGTCTGTCTGTCTGTCTGTCTGTCTGTCTGTCTCTGTTTGTCTGTCTCTATCACGTTAAACATGCCCTTGCATGTGTCTTGTCTCCATTATGCCTATATATTTCATATACTTTCGCCCGTTTGACATCCCGCCTGAAGCCCATAATGTACAGTACATATACTTTTGTCATACAAAGCATTGTGAGGACGAATTGTGGCAGAATTGTCTATGTACAATAACAATCTCTATGTATTGTTATTGTACTGTATCTAACCTTTATATATCTAACCTTCCCTTTTCTTATAATACCTTATGATATTTTGTAGCTTGTAGGAGCCAAGATGTCTCAGCTAATAGGCCTGATGGCTATTGTTTTGGTACAGCCTATCTTGTTATGGTTCTGCTTGTCCTTGAGTATCACCATATGGTCTGATCCCTGTGCATGTTGGCAGAACTACTACCTTATACACTGTACTACTGACTGATCTGTGTAAGACTGTCTAACGTACTTCTCGCCATGATATCATGTACAATAACCCATTAAGACCGGGAACGCATCGTGCCATTTTTTATTTATTTGCTGTCAAAATCAACACTGCTACTAGGCCAAGTGAGCACTATTGGAAACAAATCTTGGAATTTTGGTCCACACAAGAATGCTATGAATGGCTCTAGGAGGTGGTGTCACATGGGAGGACCACCTCTGAAATGTGGACCCCCTTCACGGGGGCCTCCTCCTCCTCACGGGTCAAAGACAAGGTCAGGGAGAGAGAGCGCGAGAGAGAGAGAGATAGAGAGAGAGAGGATGAGGCTGGCTGGGCACTGCACTGCGTCAGGCACCCGGAACAAGATAGAGAGGGTCTTTCTTTCTTTTTTCCCCCCTTTATTTATTCAGGGAAGCCCATTGAGACCAAGCTCTCTTTTTCAAGGACACCCTGATCACAGCATGAAAACAGTAGTTATCAAATACAATACATATAGGCTAATGAAAAACTATATTGTTAAAAGATGAGGCCGCAATGCAAAAGTTTATTTAAAAATAAACCAACGTTTCGACAGTCTTCCTCATAGTAATGAAAAACAATAAACATTTGAACTACATTAAAACAAATCATAGATGCAAATAAACATAGGGTTACATGAAACAGGTGCAGTCACTATGTACGTTCAGGGGTCTTCAAGGTTTTTCAGGCCAAGGACCCCCTAGCTGAGAGAGAGATCATGAAGCAGGGACCCCCTCTATATTGTTTAAAATTGTGTTTCAGATTAAACTTTTGGCCAATCCAGGTCCACCTGCGTTTATTGATTATGCAGAGCATGTCATCTTGTTGGGTGATGTTGAGGAGTTTATTGTTTGAGATGGTCTTGGGCCAGAATATACGCAAGATTTTGCGCAGGCATAATGTGTGAAAAGTGGATAATTTAGCTTTATGTGGTGGTTTTCCAGCATTCTGCACCGTAGTGTTGATACTGTAGTACACACAGTTTTGGTAGATCCAGAGTTTTGTTTTGCTGTATTGATTTGACTTCCAGATTAGATTAAGTCTTATGAAGGTTGTGTAATGCTTTGTCGATCCGGTTTTGAATGTCCTTACTCACTCCCCCATCATGGTGAACGATACTTCCAAGATATGGTGTAAACAAAGATACATTGAATTCTGCAAGAGTTGCAAAGGGACTTATAATCTCCCATTCTCCTGGAACATGACACTTTTAGTTCCCAAAGAGCTCACCTGGTTTTGTTTAATGGCCTCCGGGCCCGTTCTAAGAGGGTGTGTGTGTAAACACTCCCTCAGACCACAATAAGGATAGAAAGAGGTCCTTAAAGTACAGTATTATGAGCGCTTTGAGCTGAAATTTCATCTGAAACGTTACACCAGGAAGCGATGAGGCGCAGATGGGTTCATTTCACCAGCCCCGCTCCCCCCTGGGATCATATCACATTCATATTTCTTTGGAAATGCTTCTGTGTGAGACGAAGGACATACTGTACTGTACTGTATAGGCCCCTGGCCCGGCCCGGCCCTTTTGGGGGGCCCCTCCCTGTCGTTTATCTGTCACAATCAGAATCAGAATCAGAATCTTTATTGTCACATCACAGGTTTGCAGGTGTAAAACAGTGGGTGACATTTCTTTTAGAGCGTTGTAGTTATTTCCATACAAACAGAAAGGTTAAAAATAAGAACTGGGCAAGGGGAAGAGAGGGAGAGAGATCAATAAAAAACTATTCATCTACAAATGTACACATAGTGTATGTCTATCTGGTGCGGTAAGTACCTGAGGTAAGACATAAGGTGCGTGAGCATAGCAGCAGATATACAGTACAGTATGTAGTAGCGAATAGGGGGTAGATAATATCGGCGGTATCATTAATAATCAAATTATTAATCATAAATTATGAGTATTCAAAATTAAGAGTCAAAATTAATTTGAAATGAAAGGGCACAAGCTTAATTTGTATTTAACCCTTCACTTTAAAACCACCAGTAAAATAATTAAAGATTATAAAATGATCAATTATTATTTCATTCCAATAAATCTACGAGATCTGAAGGGGAAAAGCGTTCTTTACTCGTCATAGCCATTTGTACACTCTCAGAGTAAATGGGGGTCCTTGAAATACATGTAAAAAATATATGGCTGCTGTTGATGAGGCAAGAGGAGCGCAAGAGGAGCGCAACCGAACATAAAATGACTTGTCTTTTAGATCTACTGGATCTCTTCTCCACTAGTCACTCCCTAACATTTTAGTCTAGTTTTTATTTGTTGCCGAAATTGTCAATATAGTCTTAGTTTTAGTCATCATAGCTTAGTTTTTATTTTTTCGTCAGTGATAAAAAGGTAGTCAACGAATTTTCGTCATAGTTTCAGTCGACGAAATCAACACTGCCTAATAGTCGCTTCTTTTGGGCTCGTTTTCATCGACCTGGTTGACCCCTCACTGGTGTTAGTGGGGGGGGGGGGGGGGGGGGGCTTGTGAAGAAGACATCACTGTTGGTGATGTTGGTGGAGGGAGAGGAGGGGGGGGGGTCTTGTGAACAAGACATCAAGCAGCCTTGTGACTCTGCAGCAGACATGGATCATGATGAAGACCCTTCTTCACATCAAAGAACCTTGTGTGGTTGATCTGCTACTAACTGTAACTGATTGACCGCACATGCTTCCAGTAGCCCCCCCCCCCCCACCATTAACCCCCGGCCCCCTCCCCTCTCTGCTTTACCAGTGTTTGACCCTCAACAGCATTCCAGTGCAGAGCCAGAATTTAAGCGCCGATGGCACGCAGCCAAAATAGCAGCTCTACAAGATCACGACGGGTGGCTGTCGTGACGTGCTGTGAGCTTGTAGATCGGATGTTTTTTGGGTGCGCGCGACACGGCGTGCACCCCGAGTTATAAATCAGGCATAACTTCCCACACAGACATTCACATGCGATCACGCATGCAGCAGCATGTGGGTTATTATGGCCATGTCAATTATACAGGCATTCCTGTTTTATCTGGAGTTCATGAACAGTTTATTAGACTTTTTATTACTGTTACATTATGTCAATGTTTTTATTATTGCACACACAATGGACGTGCACGCACGCACGCACGCACGCACGGACATGCACACACACACGCACGCACGCACGCACGCACGCACGCACGCACGCACGCACGCACGCACACACACACACACACACACACACACACACACACACACACACACACAGGACTGTTTTTTTTTTTTTTCTGCCTGCATGGATTCAGTGTTGGAAGAATTACTCAGATTTTGTACTGTAATGGAAATACTGAAGTAAAAGTACTTCAGAATTGTACTTAAGTACAGTGCTTGAGTAAAGTTATTTACACACCACTGCTGGGATTATTACAGAGCCCTGCTATGCTATCTACAGAGCTAATCCCCTCTTTCCCATTTCTCTCATTGTATTCATTCCATTAGCACCCCCCACAAACACAGACACGCACGCACGCACACACGCACGCACAGACGCACGCACGCACGCACGCACACACACACACACACACTGCACACTACACACTACACATTACTATACTTATGAGGATAACAACATTTTAAGAGGCTAATTTTATGACCGCCATATTTACAATTCTTTGCAATTGTTTTACCTTCAGCCGAAAGCCGAAAGATATAGGATCTAGAAGCACACAACACATCGCAACGCTTGTAGATCTGCTATTTTTCGGTGCATAAAATACCAGCATGCAGTGCAGTTTTAATCAGGCATATAACTCTAACCCTAATCCCTAAACCTAACTTCTAAATGTCTGATCCTATAAACATACCCCCAAACTGAATCTTTTTCTAATTCTAAAAATCTTTTTTCAAAGAAAAAAAAACATCTTTCTTGTGAGGACCAGCAAAATGGTCCTCACAATGTCTATTTATCATATCCTACTATACAGTGTTGATTTTGACAACACATTTTTATTTAGTTTTAGTCATAGTCTTTTGAATACAATTCCATTTAGTTTCAGTCATATTTTAGTCATCTGAAATGTTTTACTTTTTGTCTAGTTTTAGTCAACGAATTATCATATCAGATTATAGTCAACTAAATCTACAGTTGATTTAGTCGACTAAAATGTATTTCGGCGGTGCCTTGATGGCGTCACTAACAGCTTTTTTTAAAACTCCTTTTCCTGGTATAGCTTTCTTTTGGAACTGACCTTGTGATCTGTCCTGCGTCACTAGGTCAGTGTGTCGGCTGCTATAGAATCAAAACAACACCCCCCACCTCCCCCCTCCTACCCGAGTCCCCGGGTCTTCATCTTTACTTCTCCCGCCTCCATCTTCATACCTCTCTGTCTTTCTGTCTCCGTCTCTCTATTTTCCAACATCAGCCCCGCATTTTTCTCTTTTCACCTCTTCATCGTCTCTCTCTCTCTTCCTCACCTCTCACTCTCGCTTGGTCTGTCTTCTCCTACACTCGATGTATATCAGTCGAAAAAGTACTCACATTCCTTATTAAGTAAAAGTATCAATACCCTTTGAAACACTCTGTTACAAGTAAAAGTCCGGTAATCAAAATTTATTTGAGTAAAAGTACAAAAGTATTGGCATCAAAATATACTTCTGCAGTCCCGTTTCACAAGGTATCATATGTATAAAAGTATTAAAATATTTTGGAAATAGTAGATCTACAAGCTCACAACGCATTGCGACACGTTGTGAACTTGTAGATCGGCTATTTTCAAATAGCCAATGTATATATAGGGCTGAAGTGATTACTGTATGTTTTGTGATAATAATCTACAAAGTAACTAGTAACTCAAGTTTTCAAATAATGGCAGTGGAGTAAAAGTACAATATTTAGTAGAAGTAAAAAGCATAGAAAATTGTAAATGCTTAAGAAAGTAATAATACCTCAAAATTGTACTTGTACTTGAGTACATGTCTTTAGTTACTTTACACCACTGATACATATATAGACATAATATACGTCTAAAATGTGATCTAACCTGCTTAATGCAGCTCATTGACGTACACACACCCACTCACATTATGTGAAAGTACATTCATGGCTCATCTGCGCGCAATCAAGTGCACACATCACCACGCATGCATGCATGCATGCACACACACACGCACGCGCGCACACGCACACGCACACGCACACGCACACACACACACACACACACACACACACACACACACACACACACACACACACACACACACACACACACGTACGTTGGAGCACAAATCTTGTCATAACAGCGTCCCTAACTGGCCTTGCACATTGACAGCATCTGTAATAGCCTTCTTTTTTTTTATCATTAAGGACGCACAGTGACTTTATATCACATAAATAATGTTGTGGTCCTTGGATTTGGCATGTTGTCACACGCACTCTCATTTCCTTGAAATGACAGTTGTGTGCTTGTTTATTTGAGATACACTTAAGATAATATGGCAACACATATATCCTAATAGTCAGAATCTGTTTGTAAACAATCGGTATTGCTGGTTAGAATGCCTATGGCCTTTTTCACAGTAATGAATACAGTAAAGTGTCCAGAACATTAGCAATGTTCGGTTTGTCAACCTGTGAATATTGAGAACAACATAATATAGTTCTAATTATCAGTAACAATATCATAACACAACTTTTTTTTCTCTCCAGAAATAAGGTTAATAAATAATTCTTCTCCAATGCAATGTTGCCGTGTTACTGGAAATATATTTTTGGCCGTGGTGGTGCTTCCATGATTTGTGCAGAAAGACGTTAACGTAGCTTTTGAACTACATTGATAAGACACAATATCAGCAGAAATCACAGTGTTGTATACAGTATGTATGTATTTTCCAATAAATCTTCCTATTCAAGGCTACCAATGTATGCTTCATTTTATATGCTTTATTTCAACTTTGAAATTGCACTAGGCTTTAAAAAAAAATCACACCTGTGTAAAGGTAGCGGCGCCTTTGATATATTTTGTCATAGATATGTGTTTCAATATTAATATCTAATATATAATATCAATATTAGTTTATACCCCAGTTAATAAGAATACAGAGGACGAACATAAGGATGGACATACACCTGGACATAGACACGGACATACGTACACACAGAGAAATACTAGAGAAACAATATTAAATCTCTGTAAATTTATTTCAAGGCTTCCAGTGGCACTAAATAGTGCCATTGGAAGCGAATCACCAAATGCATTCCAAGGTAAGTGGCAAAAACTGATCTGTCATAGCTGATAGAGTGGGTACCTAAAAAATAAACTTTGTGTGTCCGTGTGTATACATGTGGTACCAGAAAGATATGTATGTGTTATGAAATAATCTATACAATTTATAAGCCGTACCCAGAGTGTTTATGTTCCGGACTTTTACAGTTTATATAAACCATCTAATTTTGTATTCATGATATAATATTGATGTCATGAATAGTTCCCTTGCCTGACCAATCAGAACGTTGACGGGCCTGACCAATCAGAACCTTGACGGGCCTGACCAATCAGAACGTTGACGGACCTGACCAATCAGAACCTCGACGGGCCTGACCAATCAGAACGTTGACGGACCTGACCAATCAGAACCTCGACGGGCCTGACCAATCAGAACGTTGACGGACCTGACCAATCAGAACCTTGGCGGGCCTGACCAATCAGAACGTTGACGGACTTGACCAATCAGAACCTTGGCGAGCCTGACCAATCAGAACGTTGACGCAAAAGCCAGGTATAGAGGGCTAATATCCGCTCTATACCTAAAGGTATAAGGCGGCTAGCGCCGCTAAAAAGAGTGTGGGGGTCGGCAAAACATTTCTCCCATAGAATGGGGCCCTGGTAGGCTGTATATACTGTATGTAAACTTACTGTAGCCCTGGTAGGCTGTATGTGTAAGCTATACTGTACATAAAAACATTTTAGAATCCCTGATCCAGGCTGACATTTCCAGTTCAGATTAAATACTGCAATGCAGAAATACTCTGTTACAAGTACAATTTTCAAATAGCCAAAGTCTATAGAGGGCTGACGTGGATAATGTATGTTTTGTAATTATAATCAAAATCTACAAAGTAACTAGTAACTAAAGTTTTCAAATAATTGTAGTGTGGAGTAAAAAGCTAAACATTTGCCTCTGAGATTAGGAGTAGAAGTAGAAGTATTGAAAATTGGATATACTCCACTAAGGTAAAAAATACCTTAGAGTAAATGCACATATTAGTTACTTCACACCACCGCAGGCTAGTAATAAACACTGCTGTGGCGAATAGAATGAATAATGAGTGTGTTAGATTTATGTAATGTGTGCCCTGAGCCATGGGTGACACCCATTGGGTGTACCAATGTGCATATAGACAGTAGTCAACAGTATTGTCATTGCACATTGACAAATCTAACACATTATATAATGTGATCATCTACAGCGGTGTTGCTTACATCACAGTATAGTTTAACCCAGAGGTCTTCAACAGGGGGTCCGGGACCCCTAGGGGGTCCTCAGAGTTACTACAGGGGGTCCGCCGAATCTTTGTGTGATTCTTACATTACACAAAAAATAGCAGATCTACAAGCAAAAAATAGCAGATCTACAAGCACACAACGCCTCGCGTTGCGAGACGTTGTGCGCTTGTAAATCTAGTAAA
>NC_139942.1:51392594-51467594 GCF_963454915.1 Gymnoscopelus microlampas | reverse complement strand
AAAAAAATACTTATTTTCTATCAAATACGCACCCCATGAAGCATTGAATTCATGGAGATTTTTTAGTTTTTGTCGCATTCCTAAGCCAATATTCTGATTACCGGCGGAAAGATGCTAATGTATCCGATAGGAGACTTAAAGTACACTCTTTGAGTCTCCTACCGGAAATACACCTCATCATATTTTTTGCCTCAGGAATGTGTCAAAAACTCTGCATGAATTCAAGGCTTCATGGGGTGTGTAATTGATAGAAAATAAGTCATTTTTGGGGTGAACTATTCCTTTAATGCTGCGTTCACACTGCCCGCTACAAAGCTACAGGCTACCATTCATTTTCAATGAAAGCCAGCGGCACCAAGATACATCAGACGTTTGTAGATCTGCTGCTACAAAAGCTACACAAAAGTTGAGCTGGTTTCAACTTCAGCTACAAAGATATACAAAGTATCTTTTTTGCCTGCCAGTGTGAACGCAGCTTATGGTCTGAGTTATGCTTACTTTGGTAGGTCATTCCACATTTTGGTGGCAGCATACACGTGCGTGTGTTTGTGTGTGTGTGTGTGTGTGTGTGTGTGTGACACACACACACACACACACACACACACACACACACACACACACACACACACACACACACACACACACACACACACACACACTTATATAGCTCCTCTCTTGCTGTCCGGGTCTGTGCTCACAGGATCAGGTCTTTTCATTGTGTAAACACTAATTGTCCAGAAAAAGGAGTCAAGTCAGTCAAATCCCTCCTGGAAGGCCCAGTGGTTCTTTGTTCAGTGACATGCTGTATTTGTAGTGTCAAAAATGATACTGTTCATTGACACACTGTATTTGTAGTGTCAAATGATACTGTTCATTGACAGTATTTGTAGTGTCAAATGATACGTGTGAGTCTTAAGTCAGGCAGTAGGCTCTTTGCAGAGCAGCAGCAGCAGCAGAGAGGAGGTTCTCGGGAGACAAGCCAAGCCCTTGTCCTCCTCCTCCCCTCACACAAAGGTCCAGTGTACTAGTGTCCAGTGTCCACTTCCCTGCAGCTCAACACACACACACACACACACACACACACACACACACACACACACACACACACACACACACACACACACACACACACACACACACACACACACACACACACACACACACACACACACACACACACACACACACAAAGCACATTCACAGCCTCTCTGTTAGCCTGCTGAACACTGCACTGTCCAGAAAACCCACTTCACTCTGTGCCATCACTTGCAGTGGTTGGAAGAAGTACTCAACCACTTAAACCCTCCAGTCTAGACAATAGTAAACATGGACCTGAGTTGTAATATCACTTAAACCAGTGGTTCTCAAACTTTTCTGGATCATTCAGGGCCCACTTGATTAATTACTTACTCACCTTCTACAAAGATGACGAAAGAGAACGCACTTTTTTGTTCCATAGGCCCACATTGTCTTGGTTTCAGAGAGCATGGTGGTAAATATGAACTTTTGCCCCAAAGTATTTATATTCCATAATGTCCCACGTCCGTGTGTTGTTTACTTTTTACCCAAGCTAAACATGGAGTTTGACTGTTTGAGAACGTAGGCTTGACGTTAGTCAAGCGAGCAAGTCAAGCTGCCCCCAGAAATCTGTTTCCTTTCAAAACGATGTGCATTTCAAAATAAGAGCTTTTTAAAAAATCTATACTTTGAATGTTATAATTCAACACACGTTTTATTTTGAAATACTACTGGAAAAAGAAGTAGCCAGGTAGCCTATAGTTGAAACTACTTCACGCTATTGGGATGAAATCAGCAGCTTTATGTTATGGAACGGGGAAAAAAGAAAAACAGCCAGACAAAAAGTGTGGGGGGGGTATGAAATCACGGATCCGTGAGAGTGAGGGTGTCGTGTCGTACGCACAGGAATGGGCGTGACGCCCCTGCTTCAAAGGGGTTGTGCACTGAGTTGATTGATTTGGGCCATAGAAGTGTCAAACTCGTTAGTGCTCTCTCTAATCAATGAATGCATCACAGACAGCAATCAGCTTTGATAACTGTCAGAGAGCTGAGGGCGGGAGTGTGTGTACACACACATATCTGAAAAGCTACCTAGTCTGCCTTTAAGTGGTCAGATGGGTGGGCCGGCCGTGTGCATCTTCTGAGCATGTTTACCGTATTCTAATGCTCAATCAGAAGAAATATCATTTCAAGTCATTTTTAAAATGTATATTTTAAATACATTACCAATTATTTGGGGGCAATATCCTTACGGCCCAGGCCAGTGGGCCCCGACCCACAGGTTGAGAACCACTTTGTAGACTTCTGAGTTGACTTGAGTGTACTTAAACAGCTTTTTTTGCAAATCTCTTCAACGCTGTTGTTGTACATAGGCTACTCAGTCAAGTAAAGTAAAAGTTACTCAAAATTGTAGTTGAGTAGAGTATTTGAGTAAATGTATTTTAGTTACTGATCATTTGCCTTCCAAGTGAAATCTGAGGGAACGTTGGATTAACATGAAAGTGTCCTGATGACTCATATAGCAGCAGCATGGCCTCTATAGGCAGAAACAGTGACATCTAGTTGTGGGACCGTAGTACGCCACCTTGTTCGTATTATGGATTATGTAATAAATTGGAGTTTGATCTTAATCGTTGTTTTCTTTATTGATTGTTATGATTGACAGTCCAGACAGTGGACCGGCCTCTAGACACGTGTCAGTGGAGCAGGTTCACTGTTTATGAGCACAGGCAGCGCTGCTTAACAGAAAGAACGGACTGTTCTCTTCTCTATGTGTCTATGTGTGACCTTTGATCACAATGTAAGGTGTGTGTGTGTGTGTGTGTGTGTGTGTGTGTGTGTGTGTGTGTGTGTGTGTGTGTGTGTGTGTGTGTGTGTGTGTGTGTGTGAGAAAGAGAGAGAGCAGTCAGACAGACAGACAGACAGACAGACAGAGACACGCGCACGCGCACGCGCACGCACACGCACACGCACACGCACAGTGAGAGACACTGGGGGGGACATAGAGAGAGGGAGGGAGGGGGAGAGGGATATAGAGCGAGAGAGAGAGGGGTGAGAGAGAGAGAGGAGGGGAGAGTGACATATATAGAGAGAGAGGGGAGAGAGAGAGAGAGAGAGAGGGGGAGAGGGGGGAGAAAGAGAGAAAGAGAGGGAGGGGAGAGGAGAGAGAGCGGGATCTGAGACTGGGAGAGAAAGAGAGGGAGAGAAAGGGGGGAGACAGAGAGAGAGAAAGAGAGGGGGAGAGAGTGGGGAGAGAGAGATAGAAAAGAGAGAGAGAGAGAGAGAGAGAGAGAGAGAGAGAGAGAGAGAGAGAGAGAGAGAGAGAGAGAGAGAGAGAGAGAGAGAGAGAGAGAGAGAGTAAAATGAGTGTTCAACACACACACACCCACCCCCCCACCCCCCCCTCACACACGTATGCACACATCTTACATTATGCAACATCCCAGCTATAGCATTATGTAACATACATTCTACTGTATATTTCGGCACAACAAAAGACCAGGAGGAGAGACAGGCCTTACAGTGTCACTCTAATGAACCTGTCTGCCTGTCTGTCAGACAGACAGACAGACAGACAGACAGACAGACAGACAGACAGACAGACAGACAGACAGACAGACGAGACAGGCAGACAGACAGGCAGGCAGGCAGACAGACAGACAGACAGACAGACAGACAGACAGACAGACAGACAGGCAGGCAGGCAGGCAGACAGGCAGGCAGGCAGGCAGGCAGGCAGGCAGGCAGGCAGGCAGGCAGGCAGGCAGACAGACAGACAGACAGACAGACAGACAGACAGGCAGGCAGGCAGGCAGGCAGGCAGGCAGGCAGGCAGGCAGGCAGGCAGGCAGGCAGACAGACAGACAGACAGACAGACAGACAGACAGACAGACAGGACTCATGCATCAATGTGACGTTTTCTTTTTGTCACACTTAGGAGTTATTAACCACTTGAACCCCAGCATCCATATTCTGAAGGGGAACATTGTAGCCAAAACATTGTTGTAGACGCAGACTGTAAAAAAGCGGCCCAAGGCCAGAGCCAACTCAGTCTGGAGTGTTTTTTTTAAGTGGTTAAAAAATATCTAAAATAGCTCAAACTACATTGATTCATGCAGAATGTCTGCATTGCGTCACAGTGGGGAGGGGAGGGGGTGATGGGGGGCATAGCAACGGCAGGAAGAGAGAGAGAGGGAGAGAGAGAGAGAGAGAGAGAGAGAGAGAGAGAGAGAGAGAGAGAGAGAGAGAGAGAGAGAGGGAGTGTCTTCACTGACCTTAGAGCAGCGGGAAGACCCCCCCCCCAGACAGACAGACAGACAGACAGACAGACAGACAGACAGACAGACAGACAGACAGACAGACAGACAGACAGACAAAGCACACATATACAGTACATCCATATAATAACTCGGCATCCGGCAAAGTGAGCTATGAATGATTGAAAGCAGACCACCTCAGAGGTCAGTACAGTACAGTACAGTACAGTACAGTACAGTAGGTTGTAGTTCTCAAACGTTTTCATGTCACAGACCCCCAAAATGACATGTATTTGGTCGCGGACCCCCATCTAAAAATATTTTGTTCCAGGGACCCCCCAGAAGCAAAGAAATGTCCGCTTTCAAATTTCAACGGTTTGCACAAATCTTCATGATTTTTCAAAAATAGCAGATCTACTATGCTTGTATATCTGCTATTTTCGAATAGCCCAAAGTATAAAAGGTTAAAGTGGTTAAATGCTATATTAACACATTTTGCTGGGGAACCCCTGGTCTTCCATTATAACAGCGTGTCTGACATAACGAGGTGGCGAGTTACAATCCAACGCCTCAGAGACGAGCCAGCAACCCTAGCATTATTTTGTTCTCTGTCGGGTGGAAACCTCATATGTCCAAAACTCTTTACTTTTTTTCAGGATTCAAATTCAAAAACAGCAAAAAGTAGCAGATCTACAAGCTCGAAACGCCTCGCAATCTGCTACTCTTGGCGCTTTTGTGTGACGCTGTAGTATAATCAAGTATAGGGCATACATTTATGAAAAAATACAAAAAGTTAGAATATGGAGATAAGAGGTTTCTGTCCGACAGCAACGTTATATATACAGTATCTGATCTGTCCAGTCTAACCAAAGCCATTGTGATTATCATTTTTTATGTAATTGTAATTCTTTCATTTTTCCAGGTCTTAATCCTGTTCTCTGATGTAATGTACAGGACATGAAGCTCCATACCATCTCATTTAATCCCCGGTGGTGTAAAATATCTGTACATTCATTTACTCAAGCACTTTTTTGACACATTTTGAGGTACTTTTAATTGAGTATTTCTGTTTTTTAAATACTCAATACTTCTACTCCACCACATCTCAGAGGCAAATATTGGTCTTTTTACTCGACTGCAATTATTTGATGACACGCTTTTAGGTACAAGCTACTTTGCAGATTGAGATTATTGTTACAAAAGATACATTATAGACTTATTTTATTGTAGTAGATCTGCTATCATTGAAATGTTTGAAAAGAAATGGAAAACCTTTTGGGAAAAAATGAAACTTTTGAAATGGGACATTCAGCATAATGAGTATATTCTGATGTTTGATTCTTTTGTACTTTTACTCAAGTACATTTTTGAAAACAGGACTTTTACTTGTGTAACAGAGTATTTCTACATTGTGCTATTTCTACTTCTACTTAAAGTAAAACAGAACATGGGAGTATTTCTTCCAGCACTGCTAATCCCTCATAGCCTTCATCCTCCTCTCCTCTCTAGATCCATTCATCTCCTCCTCTACCCTGACCTAAACCTTTAAGGCCAGGATATTCCTGGAATGTACACATTTTGCTGATAATTGCAGCCAACAACGGTATTTTATTTTCATTATAAACATCATCTACTTGCAGTCATCAATCCTTCCACCGTATTGTATTGCACATACAGATTTGACTAAATCCCTTCAGAAGAGGGCTGTGTTTCCCTTCAGCTTCAGAACATGTGATTTCATGGCTTTTACTCTTTTCATGAGCCCTCATTTGTCTGTGTTGTTTACATCTGCTAAATGCCTAACATTGTATATTGTAAATTGAATCAACCTGTGGACCACTGCTGTGTCCTCTTAGGCTGGTAAAACATCCCGGTCGCGTTCACTTTTTGGTGTCTGCAAAATGCCCACCCAGCGCTTGGGGCCAGACCGGTCTTTATTTTTTTCAAAATTGTTATCCCACGATTTTGTAACCCCATTTTTTACACCCAGTGCCAATTATCTATGTAATCCTGGGCACTACCTTCCCTCTGCCAACCTAGGGAGGCCAGGGCCGAGCTCATGCCTCCTTCAATGCATGAGAGCCAACTGACCTTCTTATCACCCCCCAAAAAATACAGAGATTCCGGTTCCGGTTTTTCGGCGTCACTTTGTTTTGGTTCCTCCAGTTAGTTTCCCCAATCCCCATTTAAATGCTGAATCGAGGATAACTACTAGTTTAGTCTCGCCAGTCGCTACGAGTTGGAATAGAAGATGGATATACCAAACAAACTATTCCTATAAGCTAAACTACTGTATGCTGCACCAAGGGGGTATTTATTGGGTATAGGCCCTAAAATGATGATGCCCTTGATCGCAGGGAATTATTTTGGATGATACCAGCACCCTTGGTTCCGGCCGTTGGTTCCGGCCGCCTGATGATGCGACTGATGACGTACTGAAGTTATTCGGATCAGAAACCCGAAAATGGTTTTGATCCCAGGCTAGACCGGTCTGCAGAAGACACATAATATAATGTGAATTTATGTGACCGGGATGGTTTACCAGGCTAGTGTTGGCTGTGGATATGGGCTAAAATGTCTGTCTTTCTTTCTTTCTTTCTTGCTTGAATCTGTCTACTTTTGGCTTCAGTGATGAACAGCGACTCTATGTATGTATGTGACACTATGTATCTAAGTATTGTCTCTCACATGACAATTTATAGTTTAAAAATGTAAAACATAAAATGGTTCTGGAGAGCTATACAGATGTGTGTCATTTCACATGGTTGACATCACGTTGCCATGGTTATCTGATATTCCCGACCAGAGCAGCAGTGACTGTGGAGCCGGGGTGCACGTCCATATTGGGGGCGAGACTGACGTCAAATGTGATGATGTCAGAGTCCAGGGAGTTTGACTTAAAAGCTGACGTAAGATCTGAGAGTGAGCTCTCACACAGGCTCTCATGATATCTGTTACGTAATCTGTGAACATTTGTTTTACTTTTCAGAAGTTATATTTTATACTGGAAATCATTAAATCAAGGTTTTACCCCGCGTCGAAAGAGGTCAAGAATGAACTGACACTTTGCCCATATATGGTCACACAAAGACAACAACAACAGCCAACAATAAGATGAACTGTCGTTCCGAGGCGCTGGAACTATCGGTGGAGGCGAGCCAGGTGGAGGAGGCCATGCTGGCCGTGCTGCACACCATCCTGCTCCACCGCAGCACCGGCAAGTTCCGCTACAACCGAGACGGCACGTACTCCATGGGGACGCTGGGCACCCGCGACGTGGACTGCGTCTCCGTGCAGGACCTCACCTTCGTCCGGGCGTCCTGCGACCGGCTCCACGCCGTCCTCCGCCGGGCCGTGTCCGACTTCAGGCGCGACTGGAGCGGCGACGGGACGGGCCGGCTGTCTCTGGAGTTCTACCAGAAGAAGAAGGGCCGCTGGCCGTTCGCCGACGAGTGTGTCCCCTGGGAGGTGTGGAGCGTCAAGGTGACGCTCGTCGACTCCTCGTCCTCCTCGCCCAACGAGAAGCGGCGGAGGCAGAGTGGCCGGACCAACGAGAAGCGGCAGAGACAGGAAGCAGGGGAGCAGCTGGCGGAGAAGCTGATGGACGTGGTGCAGGTGTTGAACCGTCACGGATACCTGCCGGCCACGCCCACCCTGGCCCAGGTAGACCAGGTGTTTGACACCAGCCTGACGGAGGTGCAGCCGTATCTCTACAGGGTCACACAGCATCACATGACCCAGTCTCTGGGCGCGTCCGTTAGCACCGCCGTGAGGAAGCTGATCAAAGACGCTTTGGCACTGTAACATAGATATTATGTTATGATAACCATAACCAGTGGTGTGAAGTAACTAAGTACATTTACTCAAGTACTGCACTTAAGTACAGTTTTGAGGTATTTTTTACTTTATTGGAGTATTTCCAATTCGCAGTACTTTTACTTCTACTCCACTACATCCCAGGTGCAAATATTGTACTTTTTTACTATAAATATTTGAAAATTTGTATTATTATTACAAAACATACATTACCCACTTCACTTACAAGCTCACAGTGCGTCGCGATGCAACGCATTGTGAGCTTGTAGATCGGACTTTCACTTGTAACAGAGTATTTCTATGTTGCAGTATTGATACTTTTACTTAAGTAAGAAATTTGAGTACTTTTCCACCACTGACCATAACATGATATTAACATTATACATAATAACCATTATAACATTATAAACATTATACATATAAGGTCACACCATATTATACACATTATATACATATACACACAAAGGCCTATTGAAAAAAAAACAAAATGGGACCCCAAAATGATTTGCTATACTGGATTCATAAATAATCTATCACCTATCATCTAGCTCAGTGGTTCTCAAACTTTGTCATGTCAAGGACCCCCAAAATTATATGTATTTGGCCAAGGACCCCCATCTCAAAATACGTTGTTCCAGGGACCCCCAGAAGCAAAGATTTGAGTTAAAAATGTTCGCTTTAAAAATATATATATATTCAAAGATTTGCACACAATTTCACGATTAAAAAAAAATAGCAGATATACAAGCTCATAGCGCGACAGAGTGCTGCGGTATGAGCTTGTATACCTGCTTTTTTTTTGCTGGGGACCCCCTGGTACTCCCCCAAGGACCCCCCGGACCCCACTTTGAGAATCAATGATCTAGCTGGCCCCGGCTAACTGTCCGCACAGCACAGGTTTCTGGCTGTGTCATAGAAACAGAGTTAACTCATTCTATTTACACACCACGACCGTGAGAAGGCTAAGATAATCATTTTTCAACAATGTATTTGTGTTACCCGTCTTCATAGTGAGATGTGGTGCGCTGTTAGTTCTCTCTCATACAGCCTCTTCGTATCTTTGGTGATGCTATCTTTACAACCAAAGGAAATACAAAAGGAAACAGGCTTGAGTGAACACCAAAGATGAGTTTTGACAGTGTCTTTGCATCCTCTTGCATCCTCTTTGCATACTGATTATTCACACTTTAAACCACACTTCCACAGACAGAAATGTATTGTTGTAATGGTTGTGGAACACGTCTTTATATGCTATGTCCTAAATTTAACAACACATAGTATTCAATCCTTCTAAATCGCTCTGCTTCAAAGCACATACATACGTAAAACAACAGGCCCAAATGGACTATTCAATGATACTTCAAATGTCTCGTATGCAAAAATATATCTGTTAGCTGGGTCAATGATGAATAATGACTTTCAAAAGGACCTTATTGGTATTTTTGAAACATTAAGAATGTTGTGTACACATACAGTAAATTCATATATGATTTATTTTTTCTTCATCTAGATGAATTGGCTATGGCCTTGACTTTTTATCTATTTCTTTATTTTATAAGTTCTTAGAAACAAAGTGTTTGCATTGCTTTTGAGTTTTCGTTTCATATTTTTTGTTCTATAATATCCCACACTTTCATAAATGAAAATGCAGACCATGCATAATACCTTTTTATGATGCGAGCAGACTTCCTCTTCCAGTGCAGCAGCCAGTATAGTCAGAGGATGTGGTATAGGCACTCTGTCTAACACAGCACAAACAGTCTAACACAGCACAAACACAGCAGCAGTCAACTGGTGAGCAAGATTGTTATTGTTTTTAAATGTTTTATTATTATTTATTAGTTTTAACTTTTATTTTGTTTGAATTTTTGTTTTGCATTTCTGTTTAGTTTTTGATTAGTTTTCAAAGTGGGTTTTCTAGTTTAGTTTCACTGGATTTTGGAAAATGTTTGAAAATATTAGGCGTAGCACATTGATTTTGATTGACATTGATTTTTTACACACATGATTTTAGTTAGTTGTGTATACACAGAATACAGTTAATTAATTTCAGTTAGTAATCTTTTTTTGAAAAGCGTCATTTTTATTTTTTATTTCAGTTAACTAAAATGTTGCATTGGTGCGGTCTGGCCTTTAAATACTGTTTGTCAATTTGACAAATTATATTCCTCCTATCTAAAGTATAGGAGTAATTTCAAGTCAGGGGGTGAGCACAGGGCAAACATCTGGCACCAAAATTTGTTTAGCTGTTTTCCAAGGCTGGCGGGATCTACCATCGGCAGACAGGGGTGCATTTCTCCTTTCCGACATGTCGCCTTTCCGACGTTGACTAACCCTATACCTAACCCTAACCCTAACCTTAACCGCACGCGGAAGCCACTAGTCGGAGTGGTGAGATGTCGGAATGGAAGGAGCACCCCGGCAGACAGTGTCAACTGACACCATTTTTTTTATTATCTAATTGTTATACGGTAGGCTGCCAATTAGAAGGACGCAAATGTAGAATACAGATACATTGTTTGATATAAATGATAAAGGCAAGATTCATTCCAGAAAAAGAAGGGGGGAAAAAGAGAAGAAGATGAAAAAGGTGTTATGTACACCAAACAATGCAAAGATTATTCATGGAACATTTAAAACACTGATTACAGCAGCCAGCATCTGATCCAGTTTCACATTGAGCTTTCAATTCCTTCTTTCTTTCGCTCAGTTCACTGTCAGCTAGAAATGTCTGTGAATTGTCATAAAGTGTCTTTCCAAGTTCCCTTGAAATGACCGCACAGTTGTTGCTGATGAGACAAATCATTTGATCATTAACCGATCTGACTTCCTCATTCTAATCAACGATGGAAAAAACTACTATCTCCACAAGTTGGAGGTTTAGTCAGAAGTGCTTTTTAATACTTTTCATTGGTTCAATATTTGTAAAACCCACCCACAGACGTAAAGGGTGTTCAATAGCACTGATTTATTACAAAACATTTAAAGGTGGGAAAATGGAGATAGCTGGTTGCTGCCCGACAGCGATGATATGTAGCTCTCTTCCCATTCTGCATGGACATGGTATGTGTTTTGCAGGGACGTCACAGGCTCTCAAAAGGTGGGGGCGGGGTGGACTTTCGGTTGACTATACCCCTTATTTTATACTTTGCCGCGCTATGAGCTTGTAGATCTGCTATTTTTGAAAAAATCGTGAAAATTTGTGCAATTCTTTGAATATAATTTTTTTCAAGCGAACATTTGTAACTGTCAAATATAAACTAAAAAAATATATGTTTTTTGGGCGGTTAGTTTCCTTCCTGTGTTTTGGTTACTTTATTTCGGTTTTAGGGTTAGGGTTATGGTTAGATTATGTAATTCTTACTTTTTTTTCAAAAAGTGGGGGGTATGAAATCACGGATCTGTGAGAGTGAGTACGCACAGTGAATGGCCGTGACGCCCCTGGTGTTTTGTCTCATGGTGTCTCTATCTGGACTCATTCTCAATTTAGTTGTCTGGTTACCCGGTTTATTCCTATTTTAATTCATGCTGCGCCACTCCCAGCATATGATTTGTCGAGGTTCGCACTAAAACCAGCAAGCCTGAGCGTGATTGGACGGCAGACAATATGGATGGTTGTTTTTGTCTTTCTTTTCACATTGCTCGGCTATATCGATCAAAAAGCCCCTTCGGGATCAACCGGTCGATCTAAAAGTTATTGCTGCCCAGGTCATCATAGTAATAATAGGAATACTGAGAGGCGGGCGTTTATTTGGGACGAAGCTGAGGCGAGCGGTCGCGGTCCAGTGAAATCACGCGAGCAGGAGGCAAGAGCTGGATTGCGGTAACAAACTGATTGACCTGATATCTGTATGTTGCATAAGACCGTCACATTTTCTCAGTTTTAAATTAACATAATGACAATTATTCATCCTCCACAGGTGAACATGGATGAGAACAGCAGATGTAATGTGGGGAACTGCACCGGTCATGTGGGGAACAGCTCGTGTAAAGTGCAAGCCGCTGAGGGTGTGGCATACACGTTGTTGTTCCTCCTGGGTCTGGGCCTCAACGTAGCAGCGCTGTGGGCCTTCATGGTCAAGAGAAGCTCCTGGACAGACACCCACATCTACCTGATCAACCTGATTGTAGCAGACCTCACCCTCACCCTCTTCCTACCGTTCCGGATCTACGATGCCTTCTACTGCATGCCAATAACCAAACTCTGTACTGTCCTCATGTCTGTGCATTACGTCAACATGTACACCAGCATCCTGACCAGCACCGCCATCAGTGTCCATCGCTTCCTGGTGGTCAGGTTCCCGTTTCAGGCCAGATCTTGGAGGAAGAAGAAACAGGCTGCTTTCGCTGTGTGTTTGGCCATTTGGACTGTAGTGGTGACACTGTGTGTTGTTTTCAGTGAGTCTAATCACCCCAGTAAACTATGGACATGCTTTGAAAGATGTGAAAACAATCCTCAGCGTATACCCCTCTTGGTGCTTCTGTTGACCCTAGGCTTCCTTGCTCCACTATTGGTCATTGTGTTCTGTTCCAGTCAGTTCATATGGATTCTGCGGAAAGAAGACGATGACTCAACAGAAAAGAAGAACATGATCGGCATAGTGACAGCAAACATGATCATATTCATTGTGTGCTACACACCCTTCCATGTCGCCCTGCTCCTGGACAAGGTCCTCGTAACACTTCCGGACTGGTGCCCAAACCTGGTGCTCATACCTATTGAGCACCGATATTTTCTCGTAGCTGAATGGATCGCCACGTCAAACTGCTGCCTGGATTCTATCTGCTATTATTTTTTGCTGAAAGGTTTCTGTCTCGTCCCCTGGAGGACCGGAGTTCCGGGGCGAGACTCAGGGATTACACTCTCTGTCTGTGACTAGAACCAATCAAATCATGGTTAATCATGTTATTTCTACTGAACATAATATAGCATGTATATGAAGTTCTAGTATGTAGCAGTGGTGTAAAGTAACTAAGTACATGTACTCAAGCAGGGCCGGCGCCCCCATAGAGGCGACCTAGGCGGCCGCCTAGAGCGGCAGTTGGAGAGGCGGCAAAAAAAAGCATTATAATCCGCCCATAACGCGCGTGCATGCGGGGGCGCATCAAATGAATCTCGTCTAGAGCGGCGATCAGCCCTCCACCGGCCCTGTACTCAAGTACTGCACTTATGTACAAATTTGAGGTATTTTTTACTTTACTAGAGTATTTCCAGTTGTCTGTACTTGTACTTCTACTAAACTATACATCTCAGAGGCAAATATTATACTTTTACTCCACTACAATTATTTGAAAAAATACTTTGTAGATTTGAATTATTATTACAAAACATACATTAACCACTTCAACCCTACTGTATATGTATACATTTAAGCCATTTGAAAATAGTCAATCTACAAGCTTGTAGATCTGCTATTTTCTAAATATTTGTATTCATTTTATACATTTGAAAACTTGTGAAATGGGACATTCTGCATAATGAGTACTTTATACTTTTGGTGCTTTAAGTACATTTTGATGCCAATACTTTTGTACTTTTACTCAAGTAAATGTTGAATTCCGGACTTTTACGTGTAACGGAGTACTTCTACATTGCAGTATTGATACTTTTACTTAAGTAAAACATTTGAGTAGCAGTAGTAGGCTTTTTTTCTTCATCTAGATGAATTGGCTATGGCCTTGACTTTTTATGTATTTATAAATGTTATAAGTTCTTAGAAACAAAGTGTTTGCATTTCTTTTGAGTTTTCGTTTCATATTTTTTGTTCTATAATATCCCACACTTTCATAAATGAATATGCAGACCATGCATAATACGTTTTTATGATGTGAGCAGACTTCCTCTTCCAGTGCAGCAGCCAGTAGAGTCAGAGATGTGGTAATAGGTTTTACTTACTTTGCTTATGGCAGTCCATCGTTGTCGATGATGACTTCATATCTCCCGGGGTAAAAGGGGGTTTTCAGCGCTTGGTGCGCTCGTGCCACCTCATGTGGCTGTGAAGACCAATTGCTGATCCACAAACTT
The DNA here is from genome assembly GCF_963454915.1 of Gymnoscopelus microlampas. Taxonomy (NCBI): domain Eukaryota; kingdom Metazoa; phylum Chordata; class Actinopteri; order Myctophiformes; family Myctophidae; genus Gymnoscopelus; species Gymnoscopelus microlampas. The sequence goes on along the minus strand of NC_139942.1, from coordinate 51,453,479 downwards.
TTCCACACGTGGGGCAGGTGTGTGTTGAACCTGGTTGGACAGTCCTTGCAGTGCGCTCATGCCGCTGTCTGCGCTTCTCTGCGCGTCTCAGGGATGTCTTCTCCTCCAGGTGGGAGACACCTGAGAGGCAGGAGGAACGCCATGTGTCTCTATCTGCTGCTATCCTTTCCAGGTTCGAGGGTGGTATGTTATATTTTTTTAGTAGCACCTTCATGTGGTCCTTGTAGCGCTTTTGTTGCCCTCCTGCAGATCTCTGACCGGATTGGAGTTGGCTGTAGAGGACCTGTCGAGGTAGACGAGTTGTAGGCATGCGAATCACATGGCCTAGCCAGCGGAGCTGTCTGTGTGCAAGAAGCACGTCTATGCTGGATGAGTTGGTGCGATCATAGATCTCTGCATAGGTCATGTGGTGCTCCCATGTGATGCCCAGAATCCTTCTCAGGCAGCGGATGTGGAAAGCCTCCAAAGATCTAATGTGCCGTCTGTATGGTGTCCAAGCTTCAGAGCCATACAGTAGTGTGGACACACATACTGCCTGGTACACTGCTGCCTTGGTTGATGCCTTCAGGTTCTTGTTGGTGAAGACCCGTGACCTTAGGCGGCCAAACGCGGCGGAGGCAAGGTTGATGCGGGATTGAATGTCTGCGTCAACGTTGCAACTGTCTGAGAGGATGCTGCCGAGGTATTTGAAATGTGGTACCGTTTCCAGAGGGGTGTTGTCAATGTGAAAGACCGGTGTGGGAATTTGGGTAGAGCTTGATTGGTGGACTATTTGTGTCTTTTTGATGTTAACCTGAAGACCGACAGCTCTGTAGGTGGCAGCTACCACATTGAGGGCATGCTGAAGGGACTCGGGGGAGTGTGCAATCAGCGTGCAGTCATCAGCGTACTGGAGTTCGCAGATTTGGAGGGCTATTCTGCCCTTATACCATGAATCTGTACAGTACTAGACAGATAGCAAACGAGAAATCAACATGTCCAAAAAAGAGGACAAGGCGTAACTTTTCTTCAACTTTACTTGAAGAATATCAGATTTATATCCGTAAAAAGACAATAGTTTCCAAGGCTCTATGTCGAACAGAAAAACAGTGTGTAGGCAGGAGAGAAACTGTGTGGCTGCAGCAGTGAGACTCAGTTACTTGTGGCTGTGGAAAGTATCACACCTGCTACTTACTACTGTGATTGCACTGTCACACCTGTTACTACTTCAGTGATAATCAAAAGCATTGGACTGGGTTAAATGTTTGACCAAATTACAAAAAATAGCCACAAGAGGGAGTTATCCTTATAGACTCATTGTAAGTAAATAGAAAACATAATACAGGATACAATAAATGTATGCAAACACACAGATATTAAACAAATCTGAAGCCAGTGGCAGCACAAGGGCAGTAGTCTGATGTGAGCTGACTTCCTCTTCCAGTGCAGCAGCCAGTAGAGTCAGAGATGTGGTAATAGGTATAGGCACTCTGTCTAACACAGCACAAACACAGCAGCAGTCAACTGGTGAGCAAGATTGTTATAGTTTTTAAATGTTTTACTATTATTTATTAGTTTTTACTTGTATTTTGTTTTTAATTTTTGTTTTTAATTTCTGTTTAGTTTTTGATTAGTTTTCAAAGTGGGTTTGCTAGTTTAGTTTCACTGGATTTTTTAAAATGTTTGAAAATATTAGGCTTAGCACATTTTCACTATGATTTTAGTTAGTTATTATAGTTAGTTGTGTATACACAGAATACAGTTAATTCATTTCAGTTTGTAATCTTTTTTTGAAAAGCGTCGTTTTTATTTTTATTTCAGTAAACTAAAATGTTAACTGAAACCTCTGTTAACCCCCCCCCCCTCCCAATTGTAGTTTTAGTTATTTCATAACCTTGCTGGCAAGACTATAGCCAACACCAGCTCGGGACTCCTGAATCGTTGCCATGTCCTCCACACCCTCCTTCCTGTCTATCGGGGTTTTGAGCTCTACAGGGTTGCAAGCTCCGCTGTCACCTTGCTGTGCCTTCTGTTGGCGTAACTCAAGGCAAGTAAGACTTAAGGCCAGTCCACACCAATGCAACTAGTCGCAACTCGCAAGGAGTTGCATTTGTGCGGTCTGGCCTTTAAATACTGTTTGTCAATTTGACAAATGATATTCCTCCTAAAGTATAGGAGTCATTTCAAGTCAGGGGGTGAGCACAGGGCAAACATCTGGCACCAAATTTGTTTAGCTGTTTTCCAAGGCTGGCGGGATCTACCATCGGCAGACAGTGTCAACTGACACCATTTTTATCATCTAATTGTTATACGGTAGGCTGCCAATTAGAAGGATGCAAATGTAGAATACAGATACATTGTTTGATATTAATGATAAAGGCAAGATTCATTCCAGAAAAAGAAGGGAGAAAAGAAAAGAAGAAGATGAAAAAGGTGTTATGTACACCAAACTTCATGGCACATTTAAAACCCTGATTACAACAGCATCTGAGACAGTTTCACAATTAACTTTCAATTCCTTCTTTCTTTCTCTCAGTTAACTGTCAGCTAGAAATGTCTGTGGTTTGTCATAAAGTGTCCTCATTTAACCATTAACCTCTGACTTCCTCATTCTAATCAACGATGGAAAAAAACAACTCCAATCTCCACAAGTTGGAGGTTTAGTCAGAAGCGCTTTTTAATACTTTTCATTGGTTCAATATTTGTAAAACCCACACACAGACGTAAAGGGTGTTCAATAGCACTGATTTATTACAAAACAATTAAAAGGTCATGTCAAGTCAGGTCTTCCCATTCTGCATGGACATGGTTGTGTTTTGTCTCTTGGTGTCTCTACCTGGACTCATTCTCAATTTAGTTGTCTGGTTACCCGGTTTATGCCTATTTTAATTCATGCTGCGCCTTTCCCATGATATATTTGTTGAAGTTCACACTCAAAACAGCAAGCCTGAGCGTGATTGGACGGCAGACAATATGGATGGATGTTTTTGTCTTTGTTTTCACATTACTCGGCTATCGATCAAAAAGCCCCTTCGGGATCAACCGGTCGATGTAAAAGTTATTGCTGCCCAAGTCATCATAGTAATGATAGGAATACGTCGGTCTGATCTTTCACCTGATGATCTCTGTATATCAATTGCTCTGACATCAACCAAAACATTCTACAGCTGAGCAAAGACCAGACTGAGATGAAGGTGAAAACAAAAATTATAATAACATCTAAGGGTCGTTTCAGACGGGGAGCGGCTGACGCGCCTATGTAATTCATTTTCAATGAGAGGCGGGCGTTTATTTGGGACGTGCGGAGAAGTTGAAGGGCGGTGAGGCGAGCGGACGCGGTCCAGTAAAAGTTGCGCTCTCGTTTGTGCACACGCGCGCGGGCGGCAAGAGCTGGATTGCGGTCAGCTCCCCCCCCCCCCCCCCCCCCCGCTACGCGCGGGAGGACAAAACAACAATGATTGCAATGATCCGAGCGAGACCGCCCGCGTCTATCGCTCCCCGTCTGTAACGACTCTAAGTCTGGTAAAGTTGCATGGTCCTACTCTCCGAAACAAACTGATTGACCTGATATCTGTATGTTGCATAAGACCTTCACATTTTCTCAGTTTTAAATTAACATAATGACAATTATTCATCCTCCACAGATGAACATGGATGAGAACAGCACCTGTAATGTGGGGAAAATCACCTGTCATGTGGGGAAAGGCTTGTGTAAAGTCCAAGCCATTAAAGGTCTGGCATACACGTTGTTGTTCCTCCTGGGTCTGGGCCTCAACGTAGCAGCGCTGTGGTGCTTCATGGTCAAGAGAAGCTCCTGGACAGACACCCACATCTACCTGATCAACCTGATTCTAGCAGACCTCACCCTCACCCTCTTCCTCCCGTTCCGGATCTACGATGCCTTCTACTGCATACCAGTAACCCCACTCTGTACTGTCCTCATGTTTGTGCATTACATCAACATGTACACCAGCATCCTGACCAGCACCGCCATCAGTGTCCATCGCTTCCTGGTGGTCAGGTTCCCGTTTCAGGCCAGATCTTGGAGGAAGAAGAAACAGGCTGCTTTCGCTGTGTGTTTGACCATTTGGACTGTAGTGGTGTCACTGTGTGCTGCTTCCAGAGACTCTAATCACCCCAGTAAACTATGGACATGCTTTGAAAGATGTGAAAACAATCCTCAGCGTATACCCCTCTTGGTGCTTCTGTTGATAGCCTTCCTTGCTCCACTATTGGTCATTGTGTTCTGTTCCAGTCAGTTCATATGGATTCTGCGGAAGGAAGACGATGACTCAACAGAAAAGAAGAACATGATCGGCATAGTGACAGCAAACATGATCATATTCATTGTGTGCTATATACCCTTCCATGTCGCCCTGCTCCTGGACAAGCTCCTCGTAACACCTCCGGACTGGTGCTCCAACCTACCTATTCAGCACCGATATTTTCTCGTAGCTGAATGGATCGCCACGTCAAACTGCTGCCTGGATTCTATCTGCTATTATTTTTTGCTGAAAGGTTTCTGTCTCGTCCCCTGGAGGACCGGAGTTCCGGGGCGAGACTCAGGGATTACACTCTCTGTCTGTGACTAGAACCAATCAAATCATGGTTAATCATCTTATTTCTACTGAACATAATATAGCATGTATGTGAAGTTCTAGTATGTAGCAGTGGTGTAAAGTAACTTAAGTACATGTACTCAAGTACTGAACTTAAGTACCAAATTTGAGCTATTTTTTACTTTACTAGAGTATTTCCAGTTGTTACTAGTACTTGTACTTCTACTACACTATACATCTCAGAGGCAAATATTGTACTTTTACTCCACTACAATTATTTGAAAAAATACTTTGTAGATTTGAATTATTACTACAAAACATACATTAACCACTTCAACCCTATATGTATACATTTAAGCCATTTCAAAATAGTCAATCTACAAGCTTGTAGATGTGCTATTTTCAAAATATTTGTATTCATTTTATACATTTGAAAACTTGTGAAATGGGACATTCTGCATAATGAGTACTTTATACTTTTGGTGCTTTAAGTACATTTTGATGCCAATACTTTTGTACTTTTACTCAAGTAAATGTTGAATTCCGGACTTTTACGTGTAACAGAGTACTTCTACATTGCATTATTGATACTTTTACTTAAGTAAAACATTTGAGTAGTAGTAGCAGTAGTAGGCTATATAGTATTGTCTTTACAGTTGTTTTCAGTGAGCCCATGCAGGTTCCTCAGGAACTGTATAAAACTGTAGTTATTATAAAGTTTATTTTCAACAATGTGTTTGTGTTACCAGTCTTCATAGTGAGACATGGTGTACTGTGGTCCTCTGTAAAACAGCCTCCTCATGTCTTTGGTCATGCTGTATTTACAAACAGCAGTAATAAAAAAAAGGGGAACAAGTCCGAGTGAATACCAAAGATACACATTTCACATTTTGACAGTGACTTTGCATCCTCTTCCAGAAGTGTGGTGGAAACTTCTTGTAAATGTCAATGAACACGCCCAAGTTAGGAGCAATAGTACACATGTTATATGTTTTTTTTTTAAATATACAGTATAGCATTAAATACTTCTACATGTTTTTGCTTTAAACTACAAAAACAAAAGGCCCAAATGACGATTCAATGATAATAAAAACAAAGTTGTATAATTTCAATTCAATTCAATTTTATTAAAGTGTAAAATCACAACAAGTTGTCTCAAGACACTTTACATGTAGAGAAGAGACCCGACATCCCACCCTGAGCAAGCAATTTTGCGACAGTGGCAACGAAAAACTCCCTCTTAACTGGAAGAAACGTCAGGCAGACCCTAGGCTCTAGGGTGGCGGCCTTCTGCCTCGACCGTGTCGGGGGAAAGAATACTACTGTTTGTATATGGTTTTATATGACGTAAACACTTCCTCTGTCACTGCAGTTCTCAGTCAGAGGATGTGCGTATAATAACTGACTTTCACATTGACTGACAGTGTTTAAAAGTAATTTGGTCACCTCAGAAACAGCAGCAGTAAACTGGTGAGTAGTTTGACTAGCTGATTTTAAAACATTATACAAGCAACACTACTAGCTAGATAACATTGTATGCAGTATACATGTGTACATGATGAAGACAGGACTTTATTGTCATTAATCAGTAATCATCTAGTCATTATCTTAAAATGATTTCTTGTGTTGATGGCTCTGGTTTGACTCATCTGTACCACCGTGGGAACATTGTGTAATAATTTCTCACCTATTAACCCCTGTGATCTTGAGGAGTTAGTTAAGATACAGCAAGTTTTTTTTAACTTGCTCTCTTAACTAAGTCTGCCCCAAAATGTTCCAGTGTGTCTGACACTGTTTATCAAATTATATACAACTGTCAGTGTATTGTCACCTTATTACTCCACAAGCTATATGATGTGTATGAGTCTTGTTTTAGAGCTAACCACAGTACTGAAACAGCCTCGTCAAAGCAGTTAATGACAGTAAGATTTGTGTGTGTGTGTGTGTGTGTGTGTGTGTGTGTGTGTGTGTGTGTGTGTGTGTGTGTGTGTGTGTGTGTGTGTGTGTGTGTGTGTGTGTGTGTGTGTGTGTGTGTGTGTGTGTGTGAGTGAGGCAACTTTAAGCCTTATTTGACAGCGATAAGTGTGGAGACACAGGAAATGCTGAGAGAGAGTGGGGGAGTGACAATGAGCACATGATATGGGCTCGATCCTGGGACTCACCGATGAGAGCATTTTGCACACATGTGATATATGCGCTCTAAGCACTTTGCTATAGGGTCGCCCCATGACCTTACGATTAAGAGCAATGAAAACAGGTTCTGTTTCATTGTTGTTAAACCTGAGAGCAGCCTTTGATACTGCTGATCATTAAATAAAATAAAAAAATATGTTTGCAAATCAGACTGTATCTAAAATACAGGACTTTATCTGTGTGTCTTTCTATGGGGTCCCACGTGGGTCTGGGTTTTTGTTCCACTGCTGTTAATTCTATTATGCTGCCACTTGCTTCCATCGTAAAGATACACAATGCAACCCAACATTCTTATGCTGTAAAGTACTGTAAATTGCAATGATGACCTCAACTCTTAGATGTCTAAAAAGTTCTACCACCGAACAAAGACAAGACTGAGATCACTGTAGTAGGCGATAACTACCATTAGAATAAAATCTGGTTGCATGGTCCTACTCTCTGGGACAATTTGGCTGAAGACCTGATGATAGAAATATTTTGATTAATCATAATTTGTCTAATGTCTTAAACCTGCTTTAAATGTCAAATTAATATAATGCTGTCATTTTGGCCTAAATTCTGTCATGTACTCTATTCTCCCTATTTCTCCTGTCTCTGTCTATGCAAGGTCAAATTAGTTACAGGCCTTTCTGTGGTTATCTATTGTTTTAAGAACACCATATCTCGGTGTTCTGCTCCAAATGCATAACCCTTCTCGCAGTGTCACGAAGTTACCTCTGACCAGACAGGTCAGAGCCGAGGCTAACGTGTTGTTCGAGACATGTGGACGCTGTTTGTTCAAAGATAAACTGTCACACCATCATCATCATCATCATCATCTACCATCATCATCCTCATCTGACGATGACGTACTCATACTATCCACCAATGGCAGGACTACACCTCCGAGGGCTGGACGCTTGATGTATCTTCAATGATGTCATATGTTTATGTTAACGGACGCGGTTAAAGACCAGTGCTTTCTCTGTTTAATGGGAGAGAGACGACGACCGATGATGCCTACCACTGTGATACTGTAACCTTCCCACTCTCTCTGTCTGAATACAAGATATTTTATTACACCCAATGGCTGCCTGTGTCCTGAGTCTGTTTTTTCTTGTCGCCTTTGATGAAAGTTACTGGTACTTTGTATACATACTGATGTGATGTTTCGCCCTGCATTGGTATCTATACATATGGGTGATAAGGAAAAAGCCTACTTTAACAATTGGTCCTTCGAACCGGATATGTTTAAAACAGGGTGGACGGGGGGAACTGAGCTATTGACCGGAACTGTACGGTCAGACTCTCTTCCCCTGGCAGACCATGTTTTAATACGTATCAAACGAACCAGCCCTGGGTGTAACGATTTATCACTTCTATTCAGATGAAGGTTATCTTTGAACAGTATCACATTTTTATTTTATTTTATTTTGTTTTGGACCTGGACGCGATCGCTGGACCTTTGGACTTGCCCCTTGACTCTCGACATGTCTCAAATTCCAGATGGTCCAGCCATCGGGGTCAGGATCCCTGAACCATCGATTTGATGAGTATATCTTTTTATTTTATTTTTTCCATGGTCCAGTGATTGGGATCTCCACGTAACTTCTCCATGTAAACCTTGATCTGATGAGTATACCTTTTTATATATTTTATTTTATTGTCTTTACCGAACGATTTGTCTCATAAATTATAAGCCTGTTTTTAAATTACTGTTTAACACAGCTCCGCCAGGGAGTCAGTCAAGTAAAAATGTTTTATCACCTATATTCCTGGGAAGACATTCCTAATGTCTCATAAATTCTCTTATCTAGTGGTCATTTATTAAGGTCGTTTCAGCGATTTCTTACCTACATGTATAATTCACAAGTCAGTCCTTTTTGTTATATACTGGTTACTGCTTGTTGTTACTACGTTCTGTTTCGGTGGATTTCGTATTGATTACTATATCTTATTCGTCTCTATTTCTCTCACCACCGCCGGACCGGTTTTATTTTGACCACTGTAGATTAAATCCATTTAATGCCTTAATAATAATACATTTTATATTCCTTCGTTTGAACCTTCTGTTCTGTTCTAAATTCATTGAACCAGTAAATAGTTTGCCTTAAAGAATACGTTTTCTCTTTGTCAACTATTCAACTTTCTCGTTTAAGCTCCATAAATTCAGATAATTGTAAATACTTTGAATGCTTTGAATGTTTATGAATGTGGGTGAGACTGCGAGAAGAGTAAATTATCTCTTTCTCGGTTCCGCTCCATAATTCATTTCCTTGTAGCCTGCCGTTAGATTAGATGACTTCATTTCCCATAAATCATTGCGGGCTTATACTTCCGGGGCGATGGAAACCCCGGTAGCTTATGTTTCCGGGGTCATCTAGCATACAGTAGCTTGTAGAACTCGCTCCCTCGAAACGAATTCATGCTAAAAAAATACAACACTAACCTTTATATCAGATTAACGCTTACAAGGAATCTTTTGGGGAACCTTTTTCTAAATACAGATATTTTTTATAGATCGTAGATCTGTGTTTTTTTGTATATATATACATACGTGCAGTATGCATGGGTCTACCTTGATGCCTGCAGGATGCGTACGTATGGATATAAATACCAGTAGTTCTTTGTATCTGTGGGTATATGTATATCGACAGGCATATGTATGTATGTGTGTATATATAGGTATAACTGCAAGATACCATTTATGGTCAAATCGCTCATTTTCCTGACTTTTATGTCGGGTCAAAAGAGGGATTGTGATAATCATTAGACATTACGTTTCAAGAGTTAAATCTTTTTCTTTTAATTGTAATATTGTTTCATTTATGTTACACAAACAAGACTTTATGAACAGACTACTCCTTAATTTTGATTTAATTTAATTTTATTAATTTTGATGTAAACTAAAATGTTTTATAACCCCCTTTAAATTCATGAAAAACATTCAAAACATTCTTGAATATATATATTTTGTATAATATGGTCTAGACGGTCACTTATATAACTCATCATTTATTTTCGTTCTTCAAAACTTTTTGAACGGGGAATCTTTTCAGGGCTTTGAGCGTGTCAAACTTTAACTATAGTCTGTTAGAGCGCCCGTATCCACTGCCATAAATAGATTCTAGACTAAACGTTCTTAAAAATACAATATTTCACTATATATCTATCTCTCTCTCTCCATCTCTCCATCTCTCTCTCTCTCTTTTTCTCTTCCTTCCTCTCCGCGGTAAACATTTAGGCTGCTCATAGTTGCTTTTGTGCTGTTAATGTGTTGACAAGTTGTTGACTGACATGCTCAGGGTAATTTTTTTTTGAGAGCAGCCCTCTTGTGCTATGGAAAAGTGTAGGATAATGACGTAAGAAGGTTATATTAACCGCACGCGATCTGTACTGGACATCCTCCATATTTTTTTACACTGGTGTTTGACTAAGCAGCTGGATATTCTCATTTCTGAATATTTCCAGTTCTTTATTTATATATAGATACTTGCTAGCCCTGTATGAGTATGTATATATGTATATGGATTTATGGTGTACCTCTGATCATATCATCTAGAATAACCCCCGATCCAAACCTTGGGGTGTTCGATGAGAACGTTTTAGGTACATGTATAAATCATTATGCTGGTCTCACACCAGGGGAGGGTGATCAAGTATAGATAAGTGTGCGACCCCTCGTCATTCGCGTAAATTAATTTTGTGTTAATGTTTGTCACGAGAACTAATATATCTATTTTACTCTGATTATGAATATTGGTCGACTTGCATTCACAAATTATTGATTTTCGGGGATATGTTTTTCATAAATTATTGTACGTGTGGTAGACCATTAATCGATAAAAATGGTCGATTTAAGCAATCACAAGAGCTCATTCGTCTGCTAGACAGACTAAGTCGACTAATAAACTCAACCCAGGAATGCTGATTATTTTCTGTGGTTTCATTGTATATCTTAAACTCAGACCTCTGTAACCATATTTTGACCGTTCTAGTTCCCTCCCTCGCCTCATGTATGGGTATGTCTATATATATAGACATATACCTTAAATAATAAGTTCTAATTTTTTTGGTTTTCTTTAATGGTCTCTCTTACACTCCATTTGACTCAATTACCCAGAATTCATTCAACAGGAAGTATCAGCTTCCCTGTCACGTCACTTTACCACGTCACTTCTACAGATTCCATTGAATTCAATACTTATCAGTGAATATTAGATTAAATACATTACAATATTATAATATTCTTTATACTATTCTTTGGAAACATTTTAATGATGAATAAGAAGAATTATTTTAAAGTTTTAAAGATATTTGATCATTTTTGACTAAACTTGTAGATCTGCTATTTTATTTTTTTCCAAAGTCTGTGTTTTCTTTTCAATTTATTTTGATGTACTTTATCTAACTCTAACTCTTCGCAACGAATATGTTTATTTTAATTTTGTCATTGTTATATTTTAGTTTTAAACATTTTTATCATAATTCTTTCATATATTCTGTATCCATACGATGTAACGCCATGTATGGTTATAGGTATCTGAGGGTATTGGAAGGTTTAAAATTATTATATATATGTATATAGATATATGAATATATGTATTTCTTTATTTGTTTTCCTTTTGTACTGTCATTTTTTTGTTTGTCTATTTTCAGAACAAAACACAGTATGCCTCACGTTCCAGGCCAATTCGTATTACGCTGTAAATAGTTTGAGGTAAGTGGGGTACAACCCCACAACTGATTTACATATTGATACGAATCCTGGAATGCATTTGTTTGTTTTTAGTTTAGATGAAGGATAAAAGAATAAATCAGTGAAGAGTCATTCATTTTCACAGTTGTCCTAAGCTTGGTGGAAATGAATGTACCCTTCAGAATAGAACCTCAGATAAATATTTCCATATTTTCTTTTACATTTTTCATGTTCCCATTGTGTTTAAATCTGATTTTGTTTCTTTTCCATGTCACATCCATTCCCCATTGAATGTGACAAGGGGAGAGATTTGTAGATGAATAATTGATTTGATTTGCTGAATATACTTAGATTGAAAACATTTGAAAATTACACAAACAGTTTGTATTTACTCAGGTTGTACTTACTTAATCCATTAACATGATTCCTCCTACCAAAATAAACCCCATATACATGCAATCAGGAGGTATTACATTCGGGGAGTATTTCCTGGGTTTTGGGGCCATTCCACTGAGTTTTTCCCTAAATAAAGTAAAGTTATTTGTTAGTGGGGATGTGAATGGTTAATCAACTGTTGCTAAAGGCCGCAGGTGGAAGGCTAGACACAGCCCTACTACCAAAAAGTAAAAAATACAGGTCAGAAGTGTACCGTTTCATTTTAAATACTTAAAAACTTGTTAAAGTATCTGGACCAGCTCAACACGAGGAGGGGTAATTCTCTTATCTGAATTGTCCAGAATCGTCTTTGATCAGTTACGTAGGTGTCTTGTCAAAGTCCAATTTCAAAAACTTGTCAGCCTGGTCAATTTCCCCTCACTCTATCAACCAAAACGGGCTATGGGTCATTAACAGGTGCTAAAAAAATTGATTAAATCCAAACGTATTAAGAAGATTTGTTTTGGAACGGTACATTAGCTGAGATTTTTGAATTATAATAAAATTATTTGTTAGTGGAGATGTGAATTGTTAATCAGCTGTTGCTGAACGCTGCAGGTGGAGAGCTAGACACGACTCCACTAAACAAAAGGTAATACCCGGGAAAAACTTTGTCGTATGTGTCTCGAAATCTCATGAAATATAACCCTGTTTTACTTCCTAATTGAATGAATAACCATTATATACAGTCCTTTCAAAGTAATATCTGTTAATAACTTATACAACCCCTTACATGTTTTTAATAATATATATCTATATATTAAATACATAACTAACCATTTATTTTTTCAAAGGCATTAAGCCACTTTGTCACAATGTAAGGTTTGTTAATCTACAATTCGATTTAAATTATACAGTCCTTAAAATATATTTGTACTTCCAATCCATTTGCCCTTTAGGTCATTTGAAATCTCTGTGTCCTTACTTAGTCACTGTAAGCCTGTCTGTGTCTGGCTTGGTTTGAATAATGTCACAAGGTACAATCAGCTTGCCCTTTGACCCTATCCAAATCATGATCAAGAGGTAGGCTTGATAGAAATATTTTGATTAATCATAATTTGTCTAATGTCTTAAACCTGCTTTAAATGTCAAATTAATATAATGCTGTCATTTTGGCCTAAATTCTGTCATGTACTCTATTCTCCCTATTTCTCCTGTCTCTGTCTATGCAAGGTCAAATTAGTTACAGGCCTTTCTGTGGTTATCTATTGTTTTAAGAACACCATATCTCGGTGTTCTGCTCCAAATGCATAACCCTTCTCGCAGTGTCACGAAGTTACCTCTGACCAGACAGGTCAGAGCCGAGGCTAACGTGTTGTTCGAGACATGTGGACGCTGTTTGTTCAAAGATAAACTGTCACACCATCATCATCATCATCATCATCTACCATCATCATCCTCATCTGACGATGACGTACTCATACTATCCACCAATGGCAGGACTACACCTCCGAGGGCTGGACGCTTGATGTATCTTCAATGATGTCATATGTTTATGTTAACGGACGCGGTTAAAGACCAGTGCTTTCTCTGTTTAATGGGAGAGAGACGACGACCGATGATGCCTACCACTGTGATACTGTAACCTTCCCACTCTCTCTGTCTGAATACAAGATATTTTATTACACCCAATGGCTGCCTGTGTCCTGAGTCTGTTTTTTCTTGTCGCCTTTGATGAAAGTTACTGGTACTTTGTATACATACTGATGTGATGTTTCGCCCTGCATTGGTATCTATACATATGGGTGATAAGGAAAAAGCCTACTTTAACACCTGAGATCTGTGCATTGCATAAGAGCTTTCTATTGTCTCAGTTTTCAATTGACAGAATTGTAATGTTTCCTCCTCCACAGATGAACATGGATAGGAACATCACCTGTACTTTGGAGAACAGCTGTGAAGTGCATAACATTGAAGGTGTGGGATATACGCTGTTGTTCCTCCTGGGTCTGGGCCTCAACGTAGCAGCACTGTGGGCCTTCATGGTCAAGAGAAACTCCTGGACAGACACCCACATCTACCTGATCAACCTGACTGTAGCAGACCTCGCCCTAATCCTCTACCTCCCGTTCCGGATCTACGATACCTTCTACTGCATGCCAATAACCCTACTGTGTACTGTCCTCATGTCTGTGCATTACGTCAACATGTACGCCAGCATCCTGACCAGCACCGCCATCAGTGTCCATCGCTTCCTGGTGGTCAGGTTCCCGTTTCAGGCCAGATCTTGGAGGAAGAAGAAACAGGCTGCTTTCGCTCTGTGTTTGGTCATTTGGACTCTAGTGGTGACAGTGTGCATTGTGTACCATCATTCTGTCTCCACCAGTGAACTACGGACATGCTTTGAAAGATGTGAAGATGTGAAGCCTCTCCATGTAAGCTTCCTGGTGCTTCTGTTGACCGTAGGCTTCCTTGCTCCACTATTGATCATTGTGTTCTGTTCCAGTCAGATCCTATGGATTCTGCAGAAAGAAAGAGACGACTCAGCAGAAAAGAAAAATATCATCAGCGTAGTAACAGCAAACATGATCATTTTCATTGTCTGCTACACACCCTTCCATGTCGGCCTTCTCCTGGAAAGGTTCCTGGAGACGCCAAGGTCTGGAGGCGGCTGGAGAGAGATGTCTGATATACAGAGATATATACTTGTATCTGAATGGATCGCCACCTCAAACTGCTGCCTCGATTCTGTCTGCTATTATTCTTTGCTGAAAAGTTTTTATTTGCGAGTTAGTGGTACTAGGAAATGAAAACTTTGTCTGAGGTAATTCAGTTTGACAGTATTACAATAATATTATCATTGTTTTTCATATGTCGTGGTTCTTCGGAGGCAATCTTTCTGTCTGTCTGTCTGTCTGTCTGTCTGTTGTTAATCTCCCAAACCGTTGGACTGATCAGCGCCAGATTTCTTGTGAACACTGTCAGTAGGCCACAGAAGTACCTCCTCCGATTATTTTACATACTTTTTGAAAAATGTAACTTACATTTTATAATGGAAGTCAATGGGGCTCTGATATTGCTGAAAACTTGCCCAAATCATAGAGATGTCAGATGACTGATGTCACAGGCTGGCCATGTCGAAGTCCAGTATCTACGTTAGAGTCACGCCGTTCCCACGTGGATCCCGAAATCCATGATTCCATTTTATAATCTTTTCACTGCAACGTGTTGTCTCTGCTGTTACTGTTCCTGGTGCCAGGGGGTTAATAAATAAACATGCTCACAAAATGTAAATAATGCATTGTGGTTTCATACTCCCATGAACACAAACATCATAATTATTATCAGCATAGGTTTTGTGTATCAACTCAACACATGGAAGTTCCCTTATATTAATGTTCATGAGAATATTTACTCCCACAAGTGGAAAGGCTCTTAAGGATGGCCACACAGAGTGCATACAGAGGGTGTTTGCTTTTTCCATTCTGCCCTGTTATGTTCCACGTTGCTGTGTCTGGGGTTTCTGTGGTCTCTCTCTCTCTCTCTCTCTCTCTCTCTCTCTCTCTCTCTCTCTCTCTCTCTGCTGCTCTGACTCCACCTCTACCAAACACATCCCTCTGCTGGCAGATTAAAGCCCATCCCCTCTCATCCACATCACCTGTTTGTTGTGCTTGTCAAGCCCAGAGAAGGTTATTCAATACTTTCTAGTAATTATCCAGCCTGTTATTATTAACAGTTAATGTTCATTTTCAACAATGTTTTTGTGTTACCAGTCTCCATAGTGAGACCATGGTGTGCTGTTGTTCTGTCATACCAACACGGCTGTTGTCCTTACACACGGCAGAAATACAAAAAGGGAACAAGTGTGGGTGAATACCAAAGATGCTCATTTTCACTGTGGTTTTGCATTCTCTTACACTGAACTTTGAAACGACATTTCCTGAAGTGTGGTGTAAACTTCTTGTAAATGTCAGTGAACACGCCCAAGCTAGGAGCAACAGTACACATGATATACGTTTTATGCTGTATTTCTTTTTTTTTTACAACATACAGTATAGCATTAAATCCTTCTATGTGTTTGCGTCAAACCACGGAAACGACAGGCCCAAATGACGATTCAATTATACAAATGTATAATGTTTTGTATAGATGCATATACAGTACTGTATATATTGTACGGTTGTATATGACGTAAACACTTCCTCTGTCACTGCAGTACTCAGTCAGAGGATGTGGGTATGCTTACTTTCAAATTGACTGACTGTGTTTATTAATTTGGTCACCTCAGAAAATAGAAGCGGTGAACTGGTGAGTTTTTTGACTAGCTGATTTTAAAACATTATAAAAGCAACACAACTAGCTATATAACAGTAAATGCAGTACATGTGTACATGATGAAGACAGGACTTTATTATAGTTAGTCAATTATCATATTAGTTCATTTTTTAAAAATAATTTCTTGTGTTGATGGAGCTAGTTTGACTCTTCTGTACAACTGTGGGAACAATATGTACTAATGTGTCACCTATAGAGCATCGCAGTTCCGCCACTTCCTGGTGCCGGAAGTAAATACTCGATGCATTTTTCCCATTGACTTTTCCAAAAATATTTATATCAATCAATTTAAGCCTAGAATCAAGCTATCCAGGATAGCGGTGAATCATGACCATAAAACCTTTTTTTCTGTGGTTTTATTTTATCTTATATTTAATGATATGATATACTATATTTAATAAATACCCTTTGTTTTGCCGTTTTCAAAAAAGTTTTTTCACAGAATCAAACGTTTTATGGTCATGATTCACCATGATAGCTTGATTCTAGGCTTAAATTAATTTATATAAATATTTTTGTAAAAGTCAATGGGAAAAATGCATTGAGTATTTACTTCCGGCACCAGGAAGTGGGCGGGAACTGCGACGCTCTATTTACTCTTGAAGAGGCAATAGATACAGCAAGGTTTTTAACTTGTTCTCTTGACTAAGTTCCCCATAAAATGTTCCAGTGTGCTTGACACTGTTTATCAAATGATATATTGTATACATATATACAGTGTGTGTACATATATACAGTGTGTGTATTTATATATATATATATATATATATATATATATATATATATATATATATATATATATATATATATATATATATATATATATATATATATATATGTATGTATGTATGTATGTATGTATGTATGTATGTATGTATGTATGTATATATATATATATATATGTATGTATGTATGTATGTATGTATGTATGTATGTATGTATGTATGTATGTATGTATGTATGTATGTATGTATGTATGTATGTATGTATGTATATATATATATATATATATATATATATATATATATATATATATATATATATATATATATATATATATATATATATATATATATATATTTACATATATGTAAATATATACAGTATATATATGATATTGATAAACAACTGCCATAAACAGCCCTCATCAAAGCAGTGAGGCAATTTTAAGCATCGAGAGAGACAGGAAATGCTGAGAGAGAGTGGGGGCTGGGCTCCATATGGGGGCACCCATATTCGCCCTAAGCACTTGGCTATCGGGTCACAACCCATGACCTTAAGATTAAGAGCAATGAATATGGGCTCTGTTTCATTGTTCTTAAACCTAAGTGCATCTATAGTCTTTGATACTGTTGATCATGATCATTTAAAAAATATATTTTTGCCAATCAGTCTACTGGTTTTCTGGACTATCTGTGTCTCTTTCTATGGGTTCCCATGGGGTCAGTTATTTATCCACTACTGTCTAGTGTCTATTATGCTGCCACTAGCTAGCCTGGTAAACCCGCCATCTGGACCCTGCCATCTCATTTGTATTTGATTTCCTGATATCAAATGCAAATGAGAATTCCGGAAGGGGGGGGTTACCAGGATAGCCACGTGCTTCCATCGTAAAGAAACACACTGCATCCCACCATTCTTATGCTGATGATACATATTTATACATGTAAAACTCACCTGATGAACTCAGTACTGTAAAATTGCACTGATAACATCAACCCTTAGATGTCCCAAAACGTTCTACAGCGGAATAAATAAAAGACTGAGATCACTGTAGGCGATAACTATCATTAGGATAGAGTCTGGTGAAATTGCATGGTCCTACTCTCCAGGACAAACTGTCTGAAGACCTGAGATCTGCGTATTGCACAAGACCTTTCTATTTTCTCAGTTTCGCATGTTTCCTCCTCCACAGCTGAACATGGATGGGAACATCACCTGTAATCACAGTACCTGTCATGCACATACCATTGAAGGTGTGGGATATACGTTCTTGTTCCTCCTGGGTATGGGCCTCAACGTAGCAGCACTGTGGGCCTTCATAGTCAAGAGAAACTCCTGGACAGACACCCACATCTACCTGATCAATCTGACTGTAGCAGACCTCGCCCTAATCCTCTACCTCCCGTTCCGGATCTACGATGCCTTTTACTGCATGGAAATAACCCCACTCTGTACCGTCCTCCTGTATGTGCATTACGTCAACATGTACGCCAGCATCCTGACCAGCACTGCCATCAGTGTCCATCGCTTCCTGGTGGTCAGGTTCCCACTTCAGGCCAGATCTTGGAGGAAGAAGAAACAGGCTGCTTTCGCTGTGTGTTTGGTCATTTGGAGTCTAGTGGCGTCATTTTGCATTGTGAACCATACATCTGACTTCACCAATGAACTACTGACGTGCTTTGAAAGATGTGAAGATGAGACTCTCCCTGTAAACTTCCTGGTGCTTCTGTTTACTGTAGGCTTCCTTGCACCACTATTGATCATTGTGTTCTGTTCCAGTCAGATCATATGGATTCTGCAGAAGGAAAAAGATGACTCAGCAGAAAAGAAAAATATCATCAGCATAGTAACAGCAAACATGATCATTTTCATTGTCTGCTACACACCCTTCCATGTCGGCCTTCTCTTGAACTTCACTCCAATGCCTAAGCCTTTTATACACACATATATACTTGTAGCTGAATGGATCGCCACCTCAAACTGCTGCCTAGATTCTATCTGCTATTATTTTTTGCTGAAAGGTTTCTATTTGCGAGTTGGTGGGACTGGAAAATAAAAACTTTCTCTGTCTCTTAAGTTAAGAGGTCATTTCAGTTTGACAGTATATAAGAATAATATTATCATTGTTTTTTATTGTGGCTCCTCAGAGGCGGAAGTACTTCCTCAATTATCGTATATACTTTTTGAAAAATGTAACTTAAATTTTATAATTGAAGTCAATGGAGCTCTGATAGTGCTGAAAATTAGCCCAAATCATAGAGATGTCATAGATGACTGATATCACAGGCTGGCCACGTTGAAGTCCAGGATCTACGTTGGAGTCACGCCGTTCCCACGAGGATCCCAACATCCAATTCAATTGTATAATTTCTCACTGCAATGTGTTGTCTCTGCTGTTACTGTTCCTGGTGCCAGGGGGTTAATAAATAAACATGCTCACTAAATTGAAATAATGCATTGTGGTTTCATACACCCACGAACATAAACATCATAATTATCATCAGCATGGGTTCTGACAAATCAACACATGGAAGTTAATTTATAATAATGTTCTAGAGTATTTTTACTCCCACAGGTGGAAAGGCTCTAAGGAACACACTCTTGTATTTTTGTGTTTGTTTTATTGAGGTTAAGGTTAGGAATAAGTTTAGGGTTAGGCATAGCTTTACTGAGGTTAAGTTTAGGAGTAAGGTTAGGCTTGTAGGCATAGTTTTACTGAGGTTATGTTTGGAATGAGGTTAGCTTAGGCCCAGTTTTACTGAGGTTACGTTTAGTAATACCCGGTGGCGACCGTTTCGAGGTCGGTTTGACCCAGGGCGGCCGTGTTTTGGGGCGAGCGTTCTTGTATTCTTCTGTTCACCACTTTGGTCCCAAACAACAAGAGTCCCAAGATATCTCAACATCTAATGGGTGGATTACCATGAAACATACCGAGTGAACACAGAGGGGTTTGCTTTTTCCATTCTGCCATGTTACGTTCCACGTTGCTGTGTCTGGGGTTTCCATCTCTCCCCCCCCCCCCCCCCCCCTCTCTCTCTCTCTCTCTCTCTCTATATCTCTCTCTTTCTACAGGCACCTCCACTCACCAATCAACTCATTGTCTGCTGTCAACCACTGTTATTTGGTCCAACCTCCACCCATGCATCGTGCTCCCCTCTTGCATTCACTGGTCCTGCTGCTCTCTCTCTCTCTCTCTCCCCCTCTACCAAACACATCCCTCTGCTGGAAGATTAAAGCCCATCCCCTCTCATCCACATCACCTGTTTGTTGTGCTTGTCAAGCCCAGAAAAGGTCAACTTTGTAGAAAATGATCCTGCTTGTTATTATTAACAGTTAATATTCATTGTCAACAATGTTTTTGTGTTACCAGTCTCCATAGTGAGACCGGGAGGCATACGATAATCCGACATCCCATTTCTCCGACTATGTGGCTTCCGCGTGCGGTTAGGGTTAGGGTGCGGGTTTGGTTCGGGTTTAGTATTGGAAAAGTCGGAGCGCTGCGCTGTCGGGTGTGTTGTTGTTCTGTCATACCAACACGGCTGCTGTCCTTACAAACGGCAGAAATACAAAAAGGAACAATTCTGAGTGAATACCAAAGATGCTCATTTTCACTGTGGTTTTGTATTCTCTTACACTGAAACTTCTTGTAAATGTCAATAAACACCCCCAAGCTAGGAGGCAAACACTTCCTCTTGTCACTGCAGTACTCACTCAGTCAGAGGATGTGGGTATACCAACTGACTTTCACATTGACTTACTGCGATTAAAAATACCTTTGCTCACCTCAGAAATAGCAGCAGTAAACTGGTAAGTAGTTTGACTTGCTAATTTTAAAACATTATAAAAGCAACACAACTAGCTATATAACTGTATATGCAGTACATGTGTACATGATGAAGACAGGACTTTATTATCATTCGTCAATTACAATTACCATATTAGTCAATTTGTTATATACACACACACACACACACACACACACACACACACACACACACACACACACACACACACACACACACACACACACACACACACACACACACACACACACACACACACACACGCGCGCACACTCACACACGCACATATATATATATATATATAATTTTAAGCTTTTATTTGACAGCGATAAGTATCGAGAGATACAGGAAATGCTGAGAGAGAGTGGGGCACTGACAATGAGCACATGTTCATGGGCTCAAACCTGGATCAGAGCATTTTGCACCCATATTGCCTTTAAGCACTTGGCTATCGGGTCACAACCCATGACTTTAAGATTAAGTGCAAATTAATGCAAACAGGCTCTGTTTCATTGTTGTTAAACCTGTGTGTATCTTATAGCCTTTGATACTGCTGATCATGATAATTTAAATAACATATTTTTGCCATTCAAGTCTACTGGTTTTCTGGACTACATCTGTGTCTCTTTCTATGCGGTCCCATGGGGTCAGTTTTTGATCCACTGCTGTTAATTCTATTATGCTGCCACTTGTTTCCATCGTAAAGAAACACACTGCATCACACCATTCTTATGCTGATGATGCATAGTTATACATGTACATCTCGCCTGATGAACTCAGTACTGTAAATTGCACTGTTGACCTCAACCCTTAGATGTCCCAAAACTTTCTATAGCTGAATACATAAAATACTGAGATCACTGTAGTAGACGATAACTACCGGTAGGATAGAATGCATGGTCCTACTCTCCAGAACAAACTGGCTGAAGACCTAAGATCTATTGTATCTATTGTCTCAGTTTTCAGATGACAGAATGGTAATGTTTCCTCCTCCTCAGATGAACATGGATGGGAGCATCACCTGTAATCACAGTAACTGTCATGTGCATACCATTGAAGGTGTGGGATACACGCCGTTGTTCCTCCTGGGTCTGGTCCTCAACATAGCAGCACTGTGGGCCTTCATTGTCAAGAGAAACTCCTGGACAGACACCCACATCTACCTGATCAACCTGAATGTAGCAGACCTCGCCCTAATCCTCTACCTCCCGTTCCGGATCTACGATGCCTTCTACTGCCTGGAAATAATCCCACTCTGTACTGTCCTCATATCTGTGCATTACGTCAACATGTACACCAGCATCCTGACCAGCACCGCCATCAGTGTCCATCGCTTCCTGGTGGTCAGGTTCCCGTTGCAGGCCAGATCTTGGAGGAAGAAGAAACAGGCTGCTTTCGCTGTGTGTTTGGCCATTTGGACTCTTGTGGTGTCACTGTGCATTGTGAACCATAAATCTGTCTCCACCAGGACGTGCTTTGAAAGACTTGAAGATCTCCCTGTAAGCATCCTGGTGTTTCTGTTGACTCTTGGCTTCCTTTTTCCTCTATTGATCATTGTGTTCTGTTCCAGTCAGATCATATGGATTCTGCAGAAGGAAAACGATGACTCAACAGAAAAGAAAAATATCATCAGAATAGTAACAGCAAACATGATCATTTTCATTGTCTGCTACACACCCTTCCATGTCGGCCTTCTCCTGGAAAAGTTCACCCTAATGCCTGACTGCTGGAAAGTAAACCCGACTTTTATACACAAATATATACTTGCGTCTGAATGGATCGCCACCTCAAACTGCTGCCTAGATTCTATCTGCTATTATTTTTTGCTGAAAGGTTTCTATTTGCGAGTTGGTGGGACTGGAAAATAAAAACTTTCTCTGTCTCTTAAGTTAAGAGGTCATTTCAGTTTGACAGTATAAGACTAATATTATCATTGTTTTTATTGTGGCTCCTCAGCGGCAAGCCGTTTGTCTGAGCTCCACTGATCTCATTCCCCCCAGATTCGGCACAAACATGGGTATGAATTCGTTCTACTAGTATGCCACCAAAATGTGTAATGCCCTACCAACAGCCATCAAAAAGTGCGACTCCCTACCCTCCTTCAAAACCACCATAAAAGAGCACCTGTCTGCAATTTGCTACTGGACCTAGACAAATCTTCTAGCTTGCAAAAATAAATTACCCCCCCCCCCCCCCCCCCACTGGTTTTCTGTAAAAATACTTTTACTGCTCCTAGTATTGATGATCTCTTGTTTAGTATTGTGTCTATATGTCTTGATGAATTGAATACATAGGACCACAATGGAAACAAGCCCTCAGGGTTTTTTGTGTTATCCTTTTAGCATTATATAACTGTATCTCTGTACCTTTTGCAATCAATGCTAATCTCGCAAACCACGCCAAATGTCTTGTGCACACTGTCAGTAGGCCACAAAAGTACCTCCTCTAATTATTTTACATACTTTTTGAAAAATGTAACTTACATTTTATAATGGGATTCAATGGGGCTCTGATAGTGCTGAAAACTTGCCCAAATCATAGGGATGTCAGATGACTGATATCACAGACTGGCCATGTCGAAGTCCGTGATCTGCGTAGGATTCACGCCGTTCCCACGTGGATCCCGAAATCCACGATTCCATTTTATAATGTTTTACTGCAATGTGTTGTCTTTGCTGTTACTGTTCCTGATGCCAGGAGGTTAATAAATAAACATGCACACAAAATTGAAATAATGCATTGTGGTTTCATACACCCATGAACATAAACATCGTAATTATTATCAGCATAGGTTTTGTGTATCAACTCAACATATGGAAGTTCCCTTATATTAATGTTAATGTTTACTCCCAGAAGCACTTTCAGAAGTGTGGTGGAAACTTCTTGTAAATGTCAAAGAACACACCCAAGTTAGGAGCAACAGACCACATTTTGTATGTTTTTTAAAACATACATTACAGAATGAAATCCTTCTACATGTTTTTTTCTTTAAACTACAAAAACAAAGTAATATAACACTACTGTATGTACAGTATATGGTTTTATATGACGTAAACACTTCCTCTGTCACTGCAGTTCTCAGTCAGAGGATGTGGGTATAATAACTGACTTTCACATTGTCTGACTGTGTTTAAAATCCATTTGGTCACCTCAGAAACAGCAGCAGTAAACTGGTGAGTAGTTTGACTAGTTGATTTTAAAACATTATACAAGCAACACTACAAGCTAGATAACACTGTATGCAGTACATGTGTACATGATGAAGACAGGACTTTATTGTCATTAGTCAGTAATCATATTAGTCATTATCTTAAAATTATTTCCTGTGTTGATGGATCTGGTTTGACTCATCTGTACTACCGTGGGAACAACGTGTAATAATTTCTCATCTTATAACCCCAGTGATCTTGAGGAGTTATTCATTTAGATACAGCAAGGTTTTTAACTTGCTTTCTTAACTAAGATCCCCCCCAAAATGTTCCAGTGTGTCTGACACTGTTTATCAAATGATATTTTGATATATTATGTGCAACGTATAACCTAAACAACTGTCAGTGTATTGTCACCTTATCACTCCACAAGCTATATGATGTATCTTGTTTTAGAGCTAACCACAGTACTGAAACAGCCTCATCAAAGCAGTTAATGACAGTAAGAAGTGTGTGTGTGTGTGTGTGTGTGTGTGTGTGTGTGTGTGTGTGTGTGTGTGCGTGTGCGTGTGCGTGTGCGTGTGCGTGTGTGTGTGTGTGTGTGTGTGTGTGTATGCGTGTGTGTGTGTGCGTGTGTTTGAGGCAATTTTAAGCCTTCATTTGACAGCGATAAGTCTGGAGAGAGACAGGAAATGCTGAGAGAGAGTGGGGGCGCCTGGGGGAGTGACAATCAGCACATGATATGGGCTTGATCCTGGGACTCACCGATCAGAGGATTTTGTACTCATGTTGTATGACCTTACAATTAAGAGCAATGAAAACAGGTTCTGTTTCATTGTTGTTAAACCTGAGAGCAGCCTTTGATGCTGTTGATTCGTTAAATAAAATAAAAAAAATATGTTTGCAAATCAGACTTATCTAAACTAGAAGCAGGAGACCTGGTACTGCCAGACCCCTAGTGGTTGAAATCTGAATGGCCGGACTTCGCATGACGTGTGTATCTGTCTGTGTATCTGTCTTCCCATTTATGCCATATATGGAGAAAAGAGGGACAAAAGAGGAAAAGAGGGACAAAAGAGGGATCCGTCTGTCTGTCTGTGTATCTGTCTTCCCATTTATGCCATATATGGAGAAAAGAGGGACAAAAGAGGGACGAAAGAGGGACGGACAAAGCCTCATGTAGGCCGACCCTCTGGGTCTGTCAAATACAGGACTTTATCTGTTTATCTATCTATGGGGTCCCACGTGGGACTGGGTTTTTGTTCCACTGCTGTTAATTCTATTATGCTGCCACTTGCTTCCATCGTAAAGAAACACACTGCAACCCAACATTCTTATGCTGTAAAGTACTGTAAATTGCAACGATGACCTCAACTCTTAGATGTCTAAAAGGTTATACCACCGAACAAAGACAAGACTGAGATCACTGTAGTAGGCGATAACTACCATTAGAATAAAATCTGGTGAAGTTGCATGGTCCTACTCTCTGGGACAATGTTGCTGAAGACCTGAGATCTGTGTATTGCATAAGAACTTTCTATTGTCTCAGTTTTCCATTGACAGAATTGTAATGTTTCCTCCTCCTCAGATGAACATGGATAGGAACATCACCTGTACTTTGGAGAACATTGCTTTCAAGAACAGTACTCCCTGTGAAGTGCATACCATTGAAGGTGTGGGATATACGTTGTTGTTCCTGCTGGGTCTGGGCCTCAATGTAGCAGCACTGTGGGCCTTCATGGTCAAGAGGAACTCCTGGACAGACACCCACATCTACCTGATCAACCTGACCGTAGCAGACCTCGCCCTAATCCTCTACCTCCCGTTCCGAATCTACGATGCCTTCTACTGCATGGAAATAACCCTACTGTGTACTGTCCTCATGTCTGTGCATTACGTCAACATGTACGCCAGCATCCTGACCAGCACCGCCATCAGTGTCCATCGCTTCCTGGTGGTCAGGTTCCCGTTTCAGGCCAGATCTTGGAGGAAGAAGAAACAGTCTGCTTTTGCTGTGTGTTTGGCCATTTGGACTCTAGTGGTGTCACTGTGCCTTGTTTACTATGAGTCTAACTGTCCCACTAAACTATGGACATGCTTTGAAAGACGTGAAGATGAGAGACTCCTTGTAAGCTTCCTGGTGCTTTTGTTGACTCTAGGCTTCCTTTTTCCTCTATTGATCATTGTGTTCTGTTCCAGTCAGATCATATGGATTCTGCAGAAGGAAAAAGATGACTCGACAGAAAAGAAAAATATCATCAGCATAGTAACAGCAAACATGATCATTTTCATTGTCTGCTACACACCCTTCCATGTCGGCCTTCTCCTGGAAAGGTTCACCCCAACGCCTGGAGACGGCTGGAGAAAAAACGCAATGTCTGATATACACAAATATATACTTGTATCTGAATGGATCGCCACCTCAAACTGCTGCCTAGATTCTGTCTGCTATTATTCTTTGCTGAAAGGTTTTTATTTGCGAGTTAGTGGGACTGGAAAATAAAACATTTCTCTGTCACTTAAGAGGTAATTCAGTTTGACAGTATTACAATAATATTAACATTGTTTTTTTATATGGCGTGGTTCCTGTTGTTAATCTCCTAAACCGTTGGACTGACTGATCAGCGCCAAATGTCTTGTGAACAGGCCACAGAAGTACCTCCTATAATTATTTTACATACTTTTTGAAAAATGTAACTTACATTTTATAATGGAAGTCAATGGGGCTCTGATAGTGCTGAAAACTTGCCCAAATCATAACGATGTCATAGATGACTGATGTCACAGGCTGGCCATGTCGAAGTCCAGTATCTATGTTGGTGTCACGCCATTCCCACGTGGATCCCGAAACCCATGATTCCATTTTATAATGTTTTACTGCAATGTGTTGTCTGTGCTGTTCCTGGTGCCAGGGTTAATAAATAAAGATGCTCACAAAATAAAAATAATGCATTGTGGTTTCATACACCCATGAACATAAATGGTGCATTTACATACAGCGCTCTTATCCAAAGCACTTTACATAGATAGTGCATTACATTCACCCATGGAAACCATGCAATGCACCATGCTCATCGGGAGCAATTGGGTGCAGTACGTTAGTCCGACAGCATACTAAACCCGAACCAAACCCGCACCCTAACCCTAACCGCACGCGGATGCCACATAGTCGGAGAAAAGGTCTGTCGGTAACGCATGCCTCCCGCAATTAGGGGTTCAGGGTCTTGCTCAAGGACACTTTGACAGTAACTCTGGGGGGGCCCGGGATCGAACTGGGAACCTCGCGGTTGCCATCTGGCCGCTCCTCTTAGTCCATGAGCCAGAGCCCCAAAATTGAGCAATGATTATCGAAAGAGTGGGCAAAACCAAACCTATATTAAATTGTTCATAGGGTCAATACGAGTAAATAAATATATGATAACCTTTCCACAGGAGCAGCTTTTTCATGGTTATCACACATTTTGTTATTTTCCCCATACGTTCATGACAGGTGAAAAATGACAAAATGTAAAAAAGAGTTATCATAATGAAACTTCCTGAGTTGATTACTTACATGAAGACAATGATTTATCGTATTACAAGTTCTCTGACACTGTATATTTAAATATGCAAATTGTATCAACTCAACACATGGAAGTTCCCTTATTAATGTTAATGAGAATGTTTACTCCCACAAGTGGAAATGCTCTAAGGATGGCAGAGTGCACACAGAGGGTGTTTGCTTTTTCCATTCTGCCCTGTTACGTTCCACGTTGCTGTGTCTGGGGTTTCTGTGGTGTCTCTCTCTCTCTCTCTCTCTCTCTCTCTCTCTCTCTCTCTCTCTCTCTCTCTCTCTCTCTCTCTCTCTCTGCTGCTCTGACTCCACCTCTACCAAACACATCCCTCTGCTGGCAGATTAAAGCCCATCCCCTCTCATCCACATCACCTGTTTGTTGTGCTTATCAAGCCCAGAAAAGCTTATTCAATACTTTGTGGTAATGATCCTGCCTGTTATTATTAGGAACTGTTAATGTTCATTTTCAACAGTGTTTTTGTGTTACCAGTCTCCATAGTGAGACCATGGTGTGCTGTTGTTCTGTCATACCAACACGGCTGCTGCCCTTACGCACGGCAGAAATACAAAAAGGGAACAAGTCTGAGTGAATACCAAAGATGCACATTTTGACTGTGGTTTTGCATTCTCTTACGCTGAACTTTCACACTTGAAACGTCATTTCCAGAAGTGTGATGAACACGCAGAAAGTTAGGAGCAACAGTACACATGTAATACATTTTCTGTTTTACAACATACAGTATAGCATTAAATCCTTCTATGGTTTTGCTTCAAACCACAGAAACAACAGGCCCAAATGACGATTCAATGATACAAATTTCGATTTTTTTTTTTGTACAGTATATGCATATACAGTACTGTATATATTGTACGGTTGTATATGACGTAAACACTTCCTCTGTCACTGCAGTTCTCTCAGTCAGAGGATGTGGGTATGCTTACTGACTTTCAAATTGACAGACTGTGTTTATCAATTTCTTCAGAAAAACGAAGCGGTGAACTGGTGAGTAGTTTGTCTAGCTGATTTTAAAACATGATAAAAAGCACCACAACTAGCTATGTAACAGTATATGCAGTACATGTGTATATGATGAAGACAGGACTTTATTATCATTAGACAATTGTCATATTAGTATTTTTTTTAAATAATTTCTTGTGTTGATGGATCTGGTTTGACTCTTCTGTACGACTGTTGGAACAATGTGTAATAATGTCTCACCTATTTACTCTTGAGGAGGCAATAGATACAGCAAGGTTTTTAACTTGTTCTCTTGACTAAGTTCACCCCAAAATGTGATACTGTTTATCAAATTATATATATATATATATATATATATATATATATATATATATATATATATATATATATATATATATATATATATATATATATATATATATATATATATATACAGCCCTCATCAAAGCAGTGAGACATTTCCTTTCTCAAGAGAAACAGGAAATGCTGAGAGAGAGTGGGGGACTGACAATCAGCAAATGGTGTGGGCTCAAACCTGGATTAGAGCATTTTGCACCCATACTCGCTAAGCACTTGGCTGTCGGGGTCACAACCCACGAACTTTAAGGGATATTTCACTTTAAAAATATATATATATATTTGGGTCATTTGATCCTCTACTCAGGCTTTTGTGAGCCCCCCGGACAGTTGCTTGATTCAGTATTTAGATATTTGATATTCATCTTATCAGACACGCCCCCTTCCTGTAAAAACCCATTATAACTTCAAACTCCTTTTTGAACATGTTAGATTCATCAAAAACACCAGCCCTTCTGGTGACTCATCCTGCCCTCCTAATATGTGAGGGGGACGTGTTTTTTTGATAAAATTCTGATAAAATGAATATCAAATATCAAAATACTGAATCAAGAAACTTAAAAAGTGTCAGGGGTGCTCCCAAAAGCCTGTGTAGAATGACCCAAATTTGTTTTGAAAGTGAAATACCCCTTTAAGATTAAGAGCAAAGAAAACGGGCTCTGTTTCCTTGTTGTTAAACTCGAGGTTACGAATGTAACCCCGGTTTCTTTAGAATTCGGAGTAACATACTCACTATGGGATATCAGCGCCTCCTGGCGATGAACAGAGCTACATACCATAAACTCCCGGGCCATTCATTGGCTGAGAAGGGTATGTCACGTGTCCGGTAACCCGGAACCGGCTTAAAGCCGCTCTCGTGACGTGGCTCATCCTCTTTAACAACCGCTCTCTGCATGCAGATGTACACAAACAGGGGTGTTAGGTGAGTATGTTACTCCGAATTCTAAAGAAACCGGGGTTACATTCGTAACCTCGAGTTTCTTGTCAAATTCTCCGTAACATACTCACTATGGGATACATAAACCCCCCTGGGGCTTATAGCCATACAGAACCCTCCCAGCCCCGCACGCCCCCTAGCCGCAAGGCCCCGCCCCCATGGGCGTGACCTTTGGCCTCACGGGCGCCCCGGCCCCAAGGGCCGGGGTGCGGGATATTAGGAATAAAGAAGACCCTGACAGACCAAGTCTGCCTTATTCAGCTAATGAACAGACACGAGTCTGTCCCATAAGTGAAAACAAGGAAACAGGGCCCTCTCCCCTCGAAACCTACCAACGGTGGTTCCGAGGGGACTAGAGAGAAAGGAAGGAAGGGAAGAGAACAAAGGCAGGCTAACACAAAAACCCTGCCTAACCTCCCCCACCTTAACTAGAGGCAGCTGCTACGCCCAGAACAGCGTGCGCCACTGACGCCGCCGCCACATCCAGGCTGTAGAAGGCCGCAAAAGTCGAAGGAGACGACCAATTAGCGGCCGTGCACACCTCCTGGACCGAAACTCCTCTGGAGAGGGCCCAGGACGTAGACACACCTCTAGTAGAGTGAGCCTTCAGTCCTTCTGGAACTGGAACGCCACCACTGACATAGGCCAGCCTAATGGCATCCAAAATCCAACGAGAAAGCGATGCCTTAGCCACTGCCTTCCGCCTACCACCTGGGCCGTAGGAGACAAAAAGCTGCGACGACGACCGGCCGACAGCCGTCTTCTGGCAGTAGAGCTTCAGAGCCCTCACTGGACAGAGACAGTGCAACCGCTCATCTTCCGCCGAGGCGAAAGGAGGCGGATGAAAAGCTACCAGCTCAACCGGTGTCTGAGTCACCACTCCGTTCTTGGGAACAAACGCCATGTTGGGTTTAAACAAGACCCTGCTGCCGTCTCCCGAGAACCTCATGCACTCCGAGCTCACTGAGAGCGCATGCATGTCGCTGACCCGTTTAGCTGTAGTCAAAGCCACCAAAAGAACCGTTTTGAGACTAACGATCTTCAGATCCACAGACTCAAAAGGCTCAAACGGTGGGAGGCAAAGTGCCTCCAACACCACCGTCAGGTCCCAGGCCGGGAAAAGGGGCCTAGAGACCGGCCTGGCTCGCCTGGCACCGTTCATAAAACGGCGCACCAGATGATGTCGGCCAACCGTTATGCCATCGAAACCTTCGTGACAAGCGGAAATGGCCGCCAGGTACACCTTCACCGTCGAGAAAGCCAGGCCCTGATTCAACTTGCCTTGCAAGAAAATGAGGATGCTGCGCACTGGTGCCTGGAAGGCCACCACCGGCGGTGACTGCTCCAGACCCCATGCCACGAACATGTTCCATCTGTCGTCGTACGCAGCCATCGTGGAGACGGCCCTCGCACCCTGGATGGTAGCCACCACCTCAGGGGGCAGGCCATACGAAGTCAAGGTCTCCCTCTCACGGGCCAAACCCACAGGTCTAGGTCCTGAGGCCGTTCGTGGTAGATGTCGCCCCCTCCCTGCTGTAGCAGGCTCCTGTACAACGGGAGGGGCCAAGGATCGGCGTAGAGGAGAGGCGTTATTTCCGACCTCCACACGCCCCACGCCGGAGCCACCAGCAGCACTGACCGACCCTGACGCCTCACCCGCTCTAAAGTCGGGGGAATCAGGTCCAGTGGCGGGAAAGCATACAGCAGCTCGTCCGGCCAGTCGTGCGCCAGGGCATCCAGGCCCAGGGAAGGGTCCCCCACCTTCACAGAGAAAAAGCGAGAGCACTTCGCGTTCTCTTTGGAGGCAAACAAGTCGACCTGTGCCCGACCGAACCTGGTCCAAATCAGGTCCGTCACCCACTGGTCGAGGGACCAATTCTCGTACCGAAGTCTGCCCCTGGACAGCAGGTCCGCCCCGCTGTTCAAGAGACCCGGTACATGCGAAGCTCGTATTGACGCGAGGCGCGAGTGGCACCAATGCGTCAATCTGCACGCCAGGCTGTCCAACACCCGGGAGCGCAAGCCCCCCTGTCTGTTGACATAGCACATAGTCGTGGTGTTGTCTGTCCTGACCATGACATGACAACCGCGGATGCGAGCCTCGAAGTATTTGAGAGCAAGATAGACCGCCATCAGCTCCAGGTAGTTGATGTGGGCCTCCCGTAGACTGAGGTCCCACACTCCCCTGGTCGAGCGGCCCTCGTGAACCGCGCCCCAGCCCGACAAGCTGGCGTCCGTGGTGATGACTTTTCGTGACGTCACAACACCTACACTGACCCCCTCGGACAGAAAAGCTGCTTGTGACCACGGTCTGAGTGCTTCCACGCACCGTGGAGGTACCAAAACCTTCAGAGAACCCATGGTGGACGGGATCCCGAGAGCCAGCATCCACCTCTGGAAAGGTCTCATGTGGAGCCTGCCCAAACGGACCAGGTGTATAGCCGAGGCCATGAGACCTGCCGCTTGCATGCACAACTTGTAGCTGACTTGACGCCCCACTTGAAAGGACCTCACACAGGCCAAAAAGCTGTCTATCCTGTCCTGGGATAGGCGTGCCATGAGCGTGTTTGAGTCCAGTAGGATCCCTATGAAAGTGGTCCGCTGGGACGGGACCAACACGCTCTTCTGGGCGTTGATGGTGAAACCCAGCGACTGCAGGTGGGAGATGGCCACCTTCGTATGTTGCGTCACCTCCTCCCTCGAGCCCGCCGCCAAAAGCCAGTCGTCGATGTAAGTCGACAGACGGATCCCCTGCTGCCTCAGTGGAGCCACCGCCGCGTCGGTGCATTTCACGAACACCCGGGGGCTCAGAGACATTCCAAAAGGGAGGACAGTGTACTCGTACACCCTCCCCTCGAAGCCGAAGCGCAGGAACTTCCTGTGCGGTGGGTAAATCGGGATGTGGAAGTAGGCATCCTTGAGATCGATGCTGGTCCACCAGTCGCCCTGGCGGACCGTCCGCAACAGCGCTGCCGTTGTCAACATTCGAAAGTTGAAAACCGTCAGATATTTGTTGAGACCCTTCAGGTTCAGAATGGGTCGTACACCCCCCCCCTTCTTTTTCACCAGAAAATATTTCGAATAAAAACCCAAACGGTTCTGGTTCGGAAGCACTTCCCTGACAGCGCCTTTGCTCAAGAGGGAGGCCACCTCCTCTCTCAAAGTGTTGGCTGCTGGACCTTTGGCCTGGGAAAACAGCACTTTGTCTGTCATTGGGGGTTTTTTGGAAAATTGCAGCCTGTAACCCTTTTGTATTGTGCGCAGCACCCAAGGATTCGGCTTGCATAATTTCCATTGCTCTACACCAGGGGTGGGCAACTTTGTAGATGGTGAGGGCCACAAAATATCCTCAATCACTCTGGGGGGCCGCATTGTTTATCGGCAGGGGGGGGCGCATTGTTTATCGGCAGGGACCCCCCCCGTTGACAAAACCCCTCCCGTTGGAAAAACGGTCCAGGGGCGGTGCGCCGGTTCGGACCAAAATGCCAGGGCTGGATTTTGGTCCCAGCCCGCCCGTTTATCGGCACTCTCGCCAGTACCCCATTACTCAAAAAGCCCATAATAGTCACATATGTGATAAATAAGGGATAAAACTATTATTATTTGTTATAACTTTGTTTTTATTTAGCATTTAGTAGGCCTCTCCCCGACTAAGGATTTGTTTAGTCGAATCTAATTGGCGACTAATTGCCAATAGTCGACTGGCAGTCGACTAATGCAAAAAAAAAAGAAAACTTTTTTTTTTTGGGCCAAAATACATTTTATTTAAAAGGGCCAAGTCTACACAGTTTGTTTTGTGTCTCCAGCAGAGTTTCTAGTGTCTCTATCTCTCTCTGGAAGAGGTTGCACATGAACTCTGCAGCCGCACTGAGGCGCTCCAACACAAACAATACCAATACAAAGACGAGGAATAAGAAGAATAAAGTAGAAGTTACGTGTGGTTGCAAGTGTAGACTTGGCCAAAAAACAATTTAAAACATTTTTGGCCCCAAAAAAAAAAAGTTTTTTTTTTTTTTTTTTTTTTTGGCCTGGGGCCGCATTGAGTGACGGTGCGGGCCGCATGCGGCCCGCGGGCCGCCAGTTGCCCATCCCTGCTCTACACACTGAGCGAGCGGATTGGTCGATGACGTCATCGGCCGCTCGGAATGTGTGTGCGTTGTCATGGGAACCATTGACGCTGCTACTGGTGACAGCGGTGCTAACCCCGAGGGTCCCGCTAGAGACAGTAGGGGTACTAACGGTCTGTCCTGAGGACTCGGAAGAGTCACGTGACTGGACACGGGGACCTTCCCTGACGTCAACATTCGGTTCGTCCGTCGTCGCCGCTCGCCTGTTCCCACGGAAAACAACGGCGCCGCCGATTGGACAGGCGGGGCTGTGCGCGTTAGTAACGCTGGCCTGCCTGGGGGACTCGGAGGAGTCACGTGACCGGCCACGGGAAAATTTCCCGACGTCAGAAATAAGCCTACCTCGGCCGTCGTCTCTGCGCGGAGCGTCGACAAAGTTATCCTCTCTGTAGGAGGCGCCCTGTCGTATTCCAGCGGCAGACGAGGCCTTCTGTTTCCATGGAAACCTGTGAGGTGTGACAGCTGAGGGGTCGTCTGTCCTTCCAAAATGGCGGAGACAGAGGTCCGCTCTTTCTGACTCAAGCACTTCCGGTTCACAGTGACGTTTGATCGCTTCCTGTGAGACGGAAGGCAAAACCGCCGTGACCCTGTTCCACTGGCGCTTCGGCGCCCTCTGGCGGACAAGGGTGGCGTCGGTTTTTCTATTACCTCCAAATGATTTATTCCCTTCATATGATCCAAAACATGCACAGATGTTGTCCCAGCGATGTCTGCCGCACCGGAATTCGGGCGCCGCAGACATCGTGGGCTCATGGGATGATGACACTGATCCATTGCATGCACAGATGTTATCCCAGCAACGTCTGCCGCACCGGAATTCGGGTGCCGCAGACGTTGTGGGCTTATTGGATAACAACATTGATTCATTGCATGCACAGAGGATACCCCAGCAATATCTGAAACACCGGGGTTCGGGCGATCCAGATATTGTGGGTTTATGTAATGAGAGCGTTGGGGCAGAGATGTCTCGGGAACGGGGACACCACTGCTCCTCTGCTCTAGGCCACGTGAAATAATGAGCGGGTTTGTAGCATTCAGCACATTTATTTTCTCCAGAAAAAAGGGTTTCACATAAACCGTGTTTTGAACACACATGTTTAGAACACACACATCTTTTTGCACACAAAAGTCCACATTTTGCACACAAAGTTTTTTCGCGCTCGTGGAGCCGTCCACGACTCTGTCCACCGAGGCCTGTAAAGCCACTGTCCTCTTCCCCAGCATGAACGGCCGAGGGGGGGGCTGAGCCGGTCTGTGCACCGGCGATAGAGTGTCACTTACCCCGCCCGCCACGGCGAGGCTTCCCGCTGTCGCGACGTGGAGGCCTGTTGGTGTTGGGTGCGGGTTGTTGGCGGGGTGGAGGTCTGGCCCGCCTGTTCCCTACCTCGCGAGCACCTTCCTTTGAGCTCGGCCGAGCTGAGGAGGAGGACCGGGAGGTGTTGGCCTGTCCACGGCGGGAAGAGGAGGAACGTCCTCTGGCCACTGGCCTTTCGTTGCGGGGCCGGGAAGATGGTGGGGGGGCTGGTTCCAGCACGCCGGCCGCTGCTTCCCGCTGTGCCTTCCTGGACTCCGTCGAGACGCGGAGGAACTCTGAGGCGCCCGCAAACAGATTATCTGGACATAAAGGGAGCGCCATAACGCTCTTTTTTGCATCGGTCACTTCTGCTCGAAACTCAGTGAGCTCGAGCCACCGAGCCCGTTCAATCGCTGCGCTGTCCGCCATGGATTTTCCGGTCCATGCTGTAGCGTGGCGAGTCACTTTTATGGTGAGCTGCTGAAGGGCTTCCAGCTCCTCAGCGTCCTCGCCCCACTTCTCCTTCAGCTCGGTCAGGCGCCGCGCGGTCGAGCCCTGGAGGATGGCCACCATGTTTAGCGCGCGAGCCGCCAGCGCCGATGACTTGTAGGCTTTTTTCACCGCCACGGAAAGTGCTTTTTCCTTCGGCACGGTGAAATGAGGCTCAGGGGTGAGGGCCACTGCCTGTCGCTGGTCCACAATGCCCTGGGCCAACACGCGGTCCATGGGGGGGCAGGCGATCAGACCCATCGCGGGAGCTCCCACTACGTCGAGAGGAAAACCCAGCCTCTTAGGCTCGGAGTGGTTCGCCCAGGTGGACATGAGGACCCTCGCGAAGCCCTTGGCGGGCGGAACCTTCCTGGACCTGGGCGCGCGCTCGTCTTGTTGGGTCAGACCCTGGTACTCGTCATCAGGAGCGCTGGAGGATGCCTGCTCCTCCAGCGGACGTTCGAGGCCACATCTGGCTAAAGCCCTGTCAATAATGGCTGAAACTGGTTCCTCGCGCTTGGCGGGGTCGGATTCCAGTTCCTGCGCGGCCGGCCAGCTAGGCGCCAGGATACTGCCCGAAGACTCCATGTCGCCGTCCCGACGTGGAGTGGAGACGGCGGCCTCCTCGGGAGCCTCCTGGTAGGAGGGTAGTTCGCCCTCCTCCTCCCCCTCCTCCATGCTGCGAGCATCGTCGTCGTCGGAGTCCTCGCTGAGGTTTGCCGACGCACCGCTGTCCCGGTACGCCTGCTGTAGCAGCGGAGTCGACGGCTGGGAGGAGGGGGAGGAAGGGCCGCTGGTTGGCTGTACCTGAGTGGACCCCCCAGGCACAGCATTCGCGGCCGCTGTCGCGCTGCGTAGCACGGCTGGTGTAGCAGGCTGGTGCTGCGGGCGGCTGCCTGCGCCGCTCTGGAGCCCCGGAGCTGCTGGAGGACCCATGGTGACGCTGGGACGCACGAGGATGCCTGCACCGCTCACATTCCCCGGGCCGGAGTCGGTTGTAACCCTGGTCGGGGACGGGGCGTCGCCTCTCCCCTCATGGAACTCTTGCGCCCTGGCTAGGCGGCAGTCGAGATGGAGCCTTGAGAAGAGGGCGCAGTCCTCACAGCGTCCCTGTGCCTTCGGATAATGCCTCGCTGCATAGGCATGGTGTAGGCCGAGGCAGGCGATGCAGAAGCCATGGGGGTCATCTCCGGCAATGAGACGACGGCAGACCTGCAAACCGCAGGCGCGTGGGGTCTCCATTGTTGGTGCTAGCGTCGAGTGGAGAGAAGCTAACGCTAAGCTAGTTAGCCTGTAGCTAGGCTAAAAGCCGGCCGGCTTGTCACCGTGCTAGCACGTGGAAAAACTTTTGAGAGAAAAGCTTGGAAAGTAGAAGATAGAGCCGCGGGAGCGGAACGAGAAATAACTTTTTTTTTTTTTTTTTTTCTTTTTACACACGGAGGAAACCCGTAGGTCGGTACAGGTACCACCTTGGTGGGCTAGAGTTGTATTCTGTCCGTTTTTAAGGTAATTCAAAAGATATCGTTCTGGTATGTCTGTTAAGCTGTATTCATCTGCCATGCAGAGAAGCGAAAGAGGATGAGCCACGTCACGAGAGCGGCTTTAAGCCGGTTCCGGGTTACCGGACACGTGACATACCCTTCTCAGCCAATGAATGGCCCGGGAGTTTATGGTATGTAGCTCTGTTCATCGCCAGGAGGCGCTGATATCCCATAGTGAGTATGTTACGGAGAATTTGACAAGAAACCTATGTGTATATAGCCTTTGATACTGTTGATCATGATTATTTAAAAAATATATATTTGCCAATCAGTTGACTGGTTTTCTGGACTATATCTGTGTCTCTTTCTATGGGGTCCCAGTTATACATGTACATCTCACCTGATAAACGCAGTACTGTAAATTGCACTGATAACATCAACCCTTAGATGTCCCAAAACTTTCTACAGCTGAATACATAAAAGACTGAGATCACTGTAGTAGGCGATAACTGCCATTAGGATAGAATCTAAGTCTGGTGAAATTGCATGGTCCTACTCTCCAGGACAAACTGTCTGAAGACTTGAGATCTGTGTATTGCACAAGAACTTTCTATTTTCTCAGTTTTCATTCAGTTGACAGAATGGTAATGTTTCCTCCTCCACAGATGAACATGGATGGGAACACCTGTACCTTGGAGAACAGTACCTGTAAAGTGCAAACCATTGAAGGTGTGGGATACACGTTCTTGTTCCTCCTGGGTCTGGGCCTAAACGTAGCAGCACTCTGTGCCTTCATGGTCAAGAGAAACTCCTGGACAGACACCCACATCTACCTGATCAACCTGACTGTAGCAGACCTCACCCTCGCCCTCTCCCTCCCGTTCCGGACCTTCGATGCCTTCTACTGCATGCCAATAACCCCACTCTGTTCTGTCCTCCTGTCTGTGCATTACGTCAACATGTACGCCAGCATCCTGACCAGCACCGCCATCAGTGTCCATCGCTTCCTGGTGGTCAGGTTCCCGTTGCAGGCCAGATCTTGGAGGAAGAAGAAACAGGCTGCTTTCGCTGTGTGTTTGGTCATTTGGACTCTAGTGGTGACACTGTGCATTGTGTACCATAAATCTGTATCCACCGGTAAACTATGGACATGCTTTGAAATATGTGAGGATAAGACTCTCCCTGTAAGCATATTGGTGCTTCTGTTGACTGTAGGCTTCCTTGCTCCACTATTGATCATTGTGTTCTGTTCCAGTCAGATCATATGGATTCTGCAGAAGGAAGAATATGACTCGGCAGAAAAGAGAAATATCATCAGCATAGTAACAGCAAACATGATAATTTTCATTGTCTGCTACACGCCCTTCCATGTCGGCCTTCTCCTGGACAGCTGGAGAGAAAACCCGGAAAAAGGCTGGAGAGAAAACCCGCCTTTTATACACAAATATTTACTTGTAGCTGAGTGGATCGCCGCTTCAAACTGCTGCCTAGATTCTATCTGCTATTATTTTTTGTTGAAAGGTTTTTATTCGCGAGTTGGTGCTGGGCCTGTAAGAACTGAAACTTCATTTGTTTCTTAAGAGGTCATTTTAGTTTGACAGTATTACAATGACAAAAACATTGTTTTTACACGCCGTGGCTCTGTCTGTCTGTCTGTCTGTCTGTCTGTCTGTCCATTACCATCAGTGTGAGTGCATACAGAGGGTGTCTGCTTTTACCACTCTGCCGTGTTATGTTCTATGTTGCCCCCCCCCCCCCTCTCTCTCTCTCTCTCTCTCTCTCTCTCTCTCTGATGGCAGAGCAACCGGCCATTTCCTCTCATCCACATCACCAGTTTGTTGTGCTAGTCAAGCCCAGAAAAAAAAATCAACTTTGTAGTAATTATCCTGCGTGTCATTCTTAGCCTATTGTGTATATGCCAGGCCCTGGGACACGTCACGCTGGGCAAGACCTAGCCGGTTGAGTGTCTAAACGGGAGTACCGGAATTTGGCGGAAGTATACCGCCCAAGGAAATGACGTTGACGCTTTACAAATCTCTTTACGTTCTCCGTGAATGAAACGACTGTTGTGATTGGTCGAAAAAGAACGTTTCCGGGGGAAATACGTACAGCGGAAGTCCTGCCCACTATAGACACTCTCTGCTTTAGCCCATTAAGACCTGGAACGCATCTGTGTCACTTTTTGGTTTGAGCTAAAAAAGCAGTATTTTACACTTTGGCTATTCAAAAATAGCAGATATACAAGCTCATAGCGCGGCACGAGTGCCGCGCTATGAGCTTGTAGATCTGCTATTTTTGAAAAATCGAGAAAATGTGTGCAAATCTTTGGGGAACGAGGCTAGTCTATACACAGTTCAACACTTTATCGTTAGACACACCACCACACCTAAGGGGTGGTTGCCGCTTACAGTATGTACATTTTGGCCACTTGACAGAGCAGTTAGTTATGCGGGTTTTAACTATTAGTCAGTCAGTTGTTTTTTTCTTTGCTGCTTTGTTTGTTTCTTTGGCAACATTGTCCCCTGTGGTCTGTTTTGTGTCTCTTTTAAATATTGTAAATACTTTTGCACAATACAGCACCATTTTGCACCTTGAATCCCTGGTTTGCTCTCCCTTATTTACACCCCAGACATGCTCATAATTCATTACTATACTTTATTTTATTCTATACTGTATGTTACATGCTCTTTGACTTCTAGACCCCTGTGTAGTTTTCTGTCATCCATTTTGATACCATAACAAATAAACAAATGCAACTCATTTAGTAAAGTGAAACTAAGGGTAACTGGTTAATTCTGAAGAATATAACTTAGTCCAGGGTTCCCCAATTACTTTTCCCCAAGGGCCAAATTAAGTCTCGGGTACCAAGCCGAGGGCCAGGGGCATTGAAATCGTGCATGCGCGCAAAGTGCGCATGCGCATTTTTTTTGGTTCTTTTTTTCTCTAATCGAGCTAATTTGACACTGTGTTATTTTAGGCCTGGGATTCTTAAATCCTGTGTTGAGGGTCACACAAGTAAAAAATGCACTCTAACAAAATAGGTCTGCTTGAAAAGTGATACAGATTAACAGCAGCCAGTTGTACATACTGAAAATATAAATAAGTCCAGAATCAACAATTTACTTACAGATGTGTTTGTTCAACACAGTGACTGTGTTGGTTTGTTAGTCTGCTTGAACAGTAATACAGATATTATAAAGATAAAACACAAAAAAAATTATGACAGGAGTCGTCGCGGGCCGGATAGTTGCCTTTCCCGGGCCGCAAATGGCCGCCTATTGGGGAACCCTGACCTAGTCCTACGTACAATATATCGTTTCTGTCGGGTGGAAACCTCATATGTCCAAGACTGTTAATTCTCACTGCCAAATCTTTTTGTGATGGGATTTTTTTTACATTAACCACTAGAAGGATCCCTATTCTGAAGGGAACATTAGCCGAAAATAGCAGATCTACAAGCTAGATCGCCTATTTTCGGCAAAGAGGTTGGTTGGTTTAGAAATCTATGAAAATACAATTGGAGTTACAGACCCATAAGAGTTCATTTGGTTCTTAACTATCATTTAGCTGGGGACCGCCTGGATATCCCTCAAGGACCCCTAGGGGTCCCCGGACCCCACTTTGAGAACCACTGCTTTAGCGACCTCTACACTTGAAACCACACTTCCAGTCCCTGAAAGAAAACGTGCAGAACTTCATGATTCTGACAGGAAGTGCAATCCAGTCCCTTTCATCTACGTCGAACCACAGAAACAAAGAGGCCCTAATTATGCAATTAGATGCAAGGATGTACTTGTTTTTATGCAGACAGCACACAGCCACAGTAGTGTGATATTATGCTCATAAACATTCGGTTCACTTTTGGATTAGTTGCAATTAGAAATACATCCGGTCGCCCCAGAAACCCAGCAGCAGTGAACTGGTGAGTTAAGTTTGTTTGACTAGCTGATTTTAAAACACTATACAATCCACACTCCTGGTTAGTTCTGTATTTGAGACCACTAAAGCCAGACCGAGTCAAGAATGGGATCGATAGAAGTCATGTGTTATCGTATTATACCTTGCCTTTGTTATGTCTTGTCTTTTTGCTTTTATTAAACAGTATGTGTTGGAAAATTGTTAGCCCAGCCTCTTGGGGACCCCCTTTTTATTGAACAAACACTTTATAATATCTAAGTCTAAGTAAATATTACTGCGTCTCTGTGTCTAATCTCACACACCGACCAGCAATGAATGATGTTAACCAACATGACACATCATGTTACAAGGCTGCTCAAGTTCCTGCTCAGTTCCTCTCTTCACACAAATGTAATGAGTTTGCCAAAGCAGCAACAAGTGACACTGATATTGACATTGACCAAATCGGTTGAGCCAAGCGAGAGCTTGTGGGTGGACGTGGGCATAATGTGGGTCCATTAATGTTTATGTCTGTATAATATACAGCATATTATGCAACCACTTGGCTCCATCACACAGAAACACCTACTGTAAACACTAATATATACCCCAGAAGAAGAAGAGTCATATGTTATGTTATGATATCATGTTATGTTATGATATCATGTTATGTTATGTTAGACATATAATATGCAGGAGTGTATGTGAGAACACAAATGTCTGGATCAGTTGAACATTAAACAGAATTGAACCCGCCAGGCTAGTTAGTATAAACTAAACTCTGCTTAATGTTTTAACTTCATAAGCAAAGTGTGGTGCTGCATATAATAGATTTGGTTATTCAATAATTCGTTTCTGAAACGCAAAGTTCCAAGCTCAGTATTTTCAATCAACATAATCACAATTTTCCTTCGTCCACAGATTAACATGGAAGGGAACAGCACCTGTGAGGTGGATCACATTGAGGGTGTGGGCTACATGTTGTTGTTCCTCCTGGGTCTGGTCCTCAACGTAGCAGCTCTGTGGGCCTTCATGGTGAAGAGAGACTCCTGGACAGACACCCACATCTACCTGATCAACCTGACGGTAGCAGACCTCACCCTCGTCCTCTTCCTCCCGTTCCG
The DNA here is from genome assembly GCF_963454915.1 of Gymnoscopelus microlampas. NCBI lineage: Eukaryota > Metazoa > Chordata > Actinopteri > Myctophiformes > Myctophidae > Gymnoscopelus > Gymnoscopelus microlampas. The sequence goes on along the minus strand of NC_139942.1, from coordinate 51,411,447 downwards.
GATCTACGATGCCTTCTTCTGCATCGTAGATCCGAAACTGGAAAAGACTGCACTCTGTACTGTCCTCATGTCTGTGCATTACGTCAACATGTACGCCAGCATCCTGACCAGCACCGCCATCAGTGTCCCTCGCTTCCTGGTGGTCAGGTTCCCGCTTCAGGCCAGATCTTGGAGGAAGAAGAAACAGGCTGCCTTCGCAGTGTGTTTGGCCATTTGGACGGTGGTGGTGACACTGTGTGCTGTTTTCAGTGAGTCTAATCACTCCAGTAAACTATGGACGTGCTATGAAAGACGTAAAGATGAGCCACTAGATACTGCCTTCCTGGTTGTTCTGTTGACCGTAGGCTTCCTTGCTCCACTGTTGATCATTGTGATCTGTTCCAGTCAGATCCTATGGATTCTGCCGAGGGAAAAAGACGACTCGGCGGACAAGAAACGCGTCATCAGCATAGTAAGAGCAAACATGATCGTATTCATTGTCTGCTACACACCCTTCCATGTCAGCCTCCTTATAAACAACCTCATCGCATGGCCTACGGACTGGGAATTACAATGGCCCAGTGCACGCATATTTTTACTCGTGTCAGAGTGGATCGCCTCTACAAACTGCTGTCTGGATTTTATCAGCAATTATTGTTTGCTGAAAGCATTTAACCCCTTGCTAAAGGAAAGAGCCCTGGTCCCTTCTGTTTGCAAAGAGACATGATGGCTTGGCAGCATCCTATATCCAACATGGCGTCACTTTGTCAAATTTGAGGCTTTAAAACAGGACTCCACAAACTGATGGTTGACGTCACGGCTGGCTCCAGCCACCTTTGTGTTTTTTTTACACTCTATGTTTGGGACCAAAGTGTTGGACGGACTGTCGGACAGACAGACCGTCCGTCCAAAGAGACACCACTGCAAAATAATAAATACGTGCAGACCAGTCGAGTGCTCCAGTATTTTATGTGGGCAGTCTCTCCTGAAGTGCCCAGGTATTATATTCTCTCTAATGCAAGTTGTCCCTGTTGACCACCGACGAGCCCTTCTAGCTTCAACTGGCTGAAGCGCTCTGGACTTCTCTTTGTTAAGTCCGTCCAAAGTGTTGGACGGTGGCCGTGTCGGTAGACGTAAAGTTTCTCTGTCTCTTAAGAGTTATTTTCAGTATTACAATAGTATTATCAAGGCCTTGTATTGGCAAACGAGCCTTTATGTGCACTGCCACAGCAGGTTGGAATCACTTAGTTAAAGGACTTGATCAAGCTTAGATCTTTTAAAAGTTAACATGTCCGACTTGATGGCAGACTCCATCGTGCACCTGCTTTGATCCCTACCTAAATGGTTCTCATATGAATTCCCAAGGTGTGATATTATTTCTATTGCTCTGTTTGCACTTCTTGACTCAGAAAGTTGTTTCTGTTTTTATGTGATTGTTTGTTTATGTTTTATGTTGTGTATAAGTTGCAACTTTCGTCGTAAAAGAGATCTTGTATATTTTCACCTATATAAATAGTATAGAGAAAAAAATTGGTTAGGGTGGTTAGGTTGCCTGGCTCATGGGCACTAATGCCTGACAGCCGAGCCCCTGCTGGCTGGCTGGACCATTTGCTGCAGGTCACTGCCATTGCCTCGCTGCAAAGTACAGTACCTATCAAATAAATGCTCAGAAAAAACAAAAAATAACCTGGGAAAAAAAGAAAAAAGAAATGTGCATTGTGCATTGTGGCTTTATTGATGCATGCACAACTGCACACACGCACATACTGTAAATATGGTAGGCCTATTATTTAATGTCAGCAGACCACATCACACATCCTTTTTTAGCTGGTTCCCACGTCTGTGTATGATACTGACGACAGAAACAAGCAGCCAGACTGAAGAGCACACACAAGAGAATACTCCCACTGAAGAGCAGAGAAACACAGAGAAATTATATATCAACTTCTTTGAAAAGTCTATGTCTAAATCTATGAATAATTAAATGTTAATTATGTCAAATTGTGTCACTGTTTGTGGGCTATAGCACATTTCCAAAACAAGGTGACAGTGTTTAACAGAGAACATGATTCGGTAGGGTACATCTAACAACACATATAAGCAGCAAGACAAGTCTTTTCATCGCGAAAACTACGATGCCGTAAAATGCATTATGATCTGGCCAAGATAAGACATGAAAGCTAAAACCGAGGGAAGACACAGAACAATTATGAAATAGACAATACAGGAAATAAAATAGATGACATAGATAAGATGTGAAGAAAGAAGAACATCAAATACAATAAAACCATAAAACCTGTCAAATAATAAAACAATAAAAGAAGACAGGGAAAGGTTTATGAAAGGCTTGCTCATGAAATTCAGAGAAGAGATTTTAAAACACGGTACATGTTTTCTAGTGAGAGAGACTCCCTCAGGGCTGTGGTTCTCAGGGGGTTCCAGGGGGTCCCCAGCTAAATGATTGATAGTTAGGAACCAAATGGAAACGTACAGATCTGTAACTGTTACGGGTCCATTTGGTTCCACTTGTACACTCAGAGTTAAGGCACGCTGGGCAAGACCTATCCGGTTGAGTGTCTAAACGGAAGTACCGGAATTTGGCGGAAGTACGGCCCGAGAAAATGACATTGATGCTTTCTTCATACAAATCTGTTTACATTCTCCGTGAATGAAACGGGGGTTGTGATTGGTCGAAAAAGATTGTTTCCGGGGGAAATACGTATGACGGAAGTCCCGCCCACTATAGACACTCTCTGTACTGAGGCTTTCCTCTCCGCAGATGAGTAAGGCTGGGAACAAGGCTAGAGTTAAGGGGGATCTGTGGTAGCCTGGCTCCAGCCCCTGAATGAATGTCAGGCTAGGTCTGTGGCCTAATGCATCAAAATTGCAAGTCCTTGAAATTAGTTTTGAGTAGTTTGGAGTTTGAGGAGCAGACAGACAGGTGGAGGCGTATGAACTTGAGGAGGAGACAGACAGACAGGTGGATGTTAACATGAGGAGCAGACAGACAGGTTTAAGAACATGAGGAGCAGACAGGTGGTTTATAAACATGAGGAGCAGACATACAGGTGGAGGTTAACATGAGGAGCAGACAGACAGGTGGAGGTTAACTGTACTAAAGGCCATATCTAAATACTTTGAGCTACAACCTACACGGTGGTTTCAGTATTCATGCTTCAGTTCACAGCACACAACTCACCACACAACTTTAAGCAAGGAAGTGGGTTTGGTCTCGTGCGTGTCTACTCAACCAACCGTGACATTTTATGACCTTTACTTTTTTCAGAGGTATAGGCGACACCGTCTGTTAAGTTCTTCCATGACACATTTTCATCGTTTTGACCGACTGAATGTTCAAAGTTCAGTTTTCTTTTTTTTGGGTGGAAATTTGATGTCATGAAACCTTCAAAGGACACTGGAAGGGCACACAGCAGGGCAGGGGCAGAGGCCATGGGGTCATGGTCATGACAGTGATGTGCTGTGAGCTTATACATCTGCTATTTTTATTGCTAATATTCCCCAACAAAATAGGGATAGTAGGTTTCAAGTGATTAATGTAGTTGTAAAGACAATGGTATCGTTAAAATAAATATTACTGGGACAAAAAATGTCCCTGGTCAAATATGTCACACAGCTATGGCCAAGCCTATTGGTTTGTTTTGTCAAATTGCCAGTTATAGATTTATATATCGGTATTTCTCTTTATCTCCCTGTGTGTGTGCGTGTGTGCGTGTGTGTTTGTATGTGTGTGTGTGTGTGTGTGTGTGTGTGTGTGTGTGTGTGTGTGTGTGTGTGTGTGTGTGTGTGTGTGTGTGTTATAGCATAATAGGCTGTTCACTCAACCTTTAGCTGACCTTATAACTCCCTGTGATGTTACAAAGGCTCATGGGAAGTCTGCCGATCTGGCCTGATGGGTCGATGCGAGGCCTATTCTCAATCTGTACACACACACACACACACACGCAAACGCACACGCACACGCGCACACACACACACACACACACACACACACACACACACACACACACACACACACACACACACACACACACACACACACACACACACACACACACAGAATGTGCACTGAATCTCATGAATATCATGGATGTAAGACATCAGTATTACTGGGCAGTGATGTAAAGTAACTAAGTACATTTTGTCGCAGCCCCTGTGTGTGTGTGTGTGTGTGTGTGTGTGTGTGTGTGCGTGCGTGCGTGCGTGCGTGCGTGTGTGTGTGTGTGCACGCGCACGTGCGTGTGTGTGTGTGTGTGTGTGTGTGTTTCTCTCCCACAGATCCTATAGGCGTCGGCCAACTTGGGGTTTCCAATTAGGTGCATTGGGAGCACCTGGCCAGTGCTCCCTGGAGTCCTATAAAACAGTGGGTGCCAGCCATTTCATGCTTACCCCTCCAGATGACAGTACTCTGTGGCTTGTGTGCTTTAGTTCCTTGTAATTGAGTTGACACATTCTGCATCACACCTACACTACATTGATCACACATCCATACATCGCTGACATCACTACTGAGTTGCAATCCTCATACCTTTTGTAAACATTATTTAGTTACTTCTTTTAATACATTACTGTTACTTTTTGCACTACCACCGTTTTCTCCTCAATTTGTCATGGCCCCACGGGCTGGGCTGCCATTTGAGAGTTGTACATTATGTATGTACAACTCTCAAGTACTGTACATATAAGTGCAATTTTGAGGTGCTTTTACTCATGTACATTTTCCAATGCTTTACCCTGTATACTTCTACTCCACTACATCTCAGAGGAATTAATTTAATGTTTTATTCCACTTCAATCAGCTTTAGTCACTAGTTAGTTTGCAGGTTTATGACATTTTGGAGCATTTTTTTTAAACGTTTGACACATTTTGGGAAAATTGTGAAGTAAAAATTTTAATACAGGCCTACATTGTGGTATTGCTACTTTTACTTTTACTTTAGTAAAAAAAAAGACTTTCCTCAGTGCATATGGGCGGGAGTGTCTAGTCTAATTATTTTGTTTAGTTACCAGGGACAGTGCACATTAATAAACATTTCAGTTTGCACATCAATCTAAATGAGAGTTAGCAAAGAGACAACAGCTAGTGCCTCTTCACTAGTCTGAGCCTCACCCTGGCCAGAATAAACAGGGCAGAGCTAAAGCGCCCTCTTGTGGTAAAAAAAGAAGAAGAGGATTTAAAGATGCCATTTTGGTCAAAATGCATTTTCTCCCCTGTTTGATTAAACTTTGTGAAAATGTGAAATGTTCTTTCTTATCTTATATCTATCCTGTTCAGCTGCACAATCCTCAGTGTTTTACAAACCATTCAGAATCAGTCCCGGAGTCCCTTTCTGTCGACTGTCGATACGAGATGATCAGATCAATCATTGTAGCTGACAGGGAATGAGGAATTGTGGTTGTTGTAGCCATGGCCAGAGCCGTTTTCATTTTTACAACGGTGGAAGACGTACTCTAATGTTAGTAAAAGTCCTATATTAAAAATTAAGGCCGGGCCGTTAACGCCGTTACCGGGCTAAGTTAACGCGGACTCTTATCGTGCGACTCTTATCGTGGGGGGGGGGGGGGGGGGGGGGCGGTAGGTGTCGGGTTTCACATGGTGTACAGACGTGCGCGCCTCTCAGACAGAGTTAACCTCGCATCACCAGTCTTTCCACCTCGGAGGAAAGACAGAGTAGACAGAGAGAGGCTGAGTAGTATGTGTTGGTGCGAGCGTGTTGCTCCACTCGTTAATTCATTTGCTTCAGGTGTGTAAGCCCAGCGCAGCTTATTAAAGTGGTCATTGGACAAAAGCAGAGCCTCCGCGACCGTGTTGGTGAACAAACATAGCAGTAGTTGGGCGCTGTTTGGTAATACTTGTTGCTGTAGAGCATGCTAATGAGTGCTACATGCTAACAACAACAAACAAATGTATGCTATTAAGCGTGCGGGTGCACACACACACACACACACGCACACACACACACACACACACAATGTAGCCTACTCTCAGAGAGTCAATATGGTTTTAGAACTAACAGATCAACATCTCAGGCATTGATGGAATCCATTGAAAGAATCACAGTTGCAATTGGAATATTAATTTACCCCAAAAAAGCTTTTGGCACTATCTATCACACCATATTAATAAACAAACTGGAGAACATTGGTATTAGAGGCATTGCAGTAGACTGGATTAAAACAAAGTTATTTGGACAGACGTCAACAGTTTGTGAAGCTGGGCAAATACAGCTCAAATCATTTGGGCGTCTCCCAGGGGTCAGTATTGGGGCCCAAACTTTTTATTCAATTATTCAATATCAATGATATTTGCCAAGTTTCTAAGCTTCTGTCACTGGTACTTTTTGCAGTTGACACATATGTTTTTTGCTCTGGGGATTATCCAGATGATAATATAAAATAATTTGGAATAAACAGGGATTTTTTTTTCAAATACAGTGTTTACACATGTTTTTCAGACTGGATAAAAGTTTTTTTTATCGATCATATCGACATCGGTTATATCGGTTATCGGTCATAACAGCAATATATCATATCGGATATCGATATCGGCCAAAATCCCATCGGTGCATCCCTAGAACACACATATTTTTAATGCCTTCGGGAGACTTCAAATGAGCCATTTTAATCTAGATTAATCTAGATTAACTCCAGGATTGCAGATAGATTAATCTAGATTAAAAAAATTAATCTATGCCCACCTCTATTAAAAATGCACTTCAGTAAAAGTACAAAAGTATTGGCATCAAAATGTACTTATATGTCAAAGGTCCAAGTAGCCTCCTCAGAATGAAGAATGTCCCATTTATTGTCCTAGTTATATATTTATATATTTTTTATATAAAAAGGTTTTCTAAATGTGTCATCTTTCAAAAACTGAAGATCACTATTTTAGAATAGATTAAATATAGAACAGGGCATAATTGGTATGTTTTGTAATAATCTAAATCTAAAAACAATACTTGAAGTTTTCAAATACTTGTAGTGGACTAAAAAGTACAATATTTGCATCTGAGATTTAGTGAAGTAGAAGTATTGAAAAATAGACACACTCAAGTACCTCAAAATTGTAACATGTGGACGTAAGATTGGAGAAATCTAGTGAATACACACTGTTCTGAAAAGCCTTGAGTAAAATAATTTCACTGTCTGCTATGTTGTTGCTGTCTGCATTGAGTTTGTGTACAAGATAACCTGAACTTGACTTATCATAAAACGAGCAGTGAATTAGGCCATGATGGAAACTGTATTGTTCCTTTCTGCCAGGCTGCCAAACATTCACTGCACAGCAGCCTCTCATAAGAGAAGACTACGATAAACGGATGGAATGTGTTTTTTGGTCATTTTCCCCAGAGCACAACACAAGAATACAAGAACGGTTGGGTCAACGATCTAGTCAGACCCGGTCAAACCCGGCGAAATCGGAACGGTCGCCACCAAGTACTCCTCAACTTCACCTCAGTAACTATGCCTAAACCTGACCTTATTCCTAAACGTAACCTCAGTAAAACTATGCCTAAACCTGACCTTATTCCTAAACCTAACCTTATTCCCAAACCTAACCTCAGTAAAACTATGCCTAAACCTGAACTTATTCCTAAACCTAACCTTATTCCTAAACCTAACCTCAGTAAAACTATGCCTAAACCTGACCTTATTCCTAAACCTGACCTTATTCCTAAACGCAACCTCAGTAAAACTATGCATAACCTAACCTTACGATTCATGGGGCTGTTTAGATGCCTTGATGCAATTATAAAGTGTGCACATCGAAAAACAAGTGATTAGAAAACAACCTGTGACATCTTCTTTTATATTCCTGAACCAGAAACCTGACTGAAAGGACACAATCGTTCAGAAAGGGTGTTTGTTCACAAGCTGGTCCAGCCGGCCCTCATTGACACCAATGCATTTCACCGGACTTCCGGATCCAGTTTTGCTTCCCATGCGCGTCAATGGCACCTGACTGGACTGACCCTACCTTCTACTATCATAGGGTGCATCCACACATGTACGTCAAGTTGTCGCACGGAAGTCGAAAGTCCCATCTACTCCCACGTTAAGTTTAAAACCGCAAGTTCCGTCCTGACGTCCGTCTGCATATCCGGGTTCCGGTTTTCATTGAGTAACGGCCAAAAATGGCCGGAACCGGAACAAGGGCTTGCAACCCTAGCGTCAACTTGACGTACATGTGTGGATGCACCCATAGCCTTGAACTAGAACAGGAAACAGGTACATGTTTCCTGTTCCTGTTCCACCTTCTGGAAACCTAGGGGCCGCAGTTATGCACAGAGCCTGTTCTTGTGTGAAGCTGGCATATGTCACAAGGCGTGCGTACGTGTATATGTGCATGCATGCGTGTGTGTGTGTGTGTTTCAGTGTAATCTATTTGCTTTGACACATTATGCAAACACGCCTCCATCGCTGTGATTTTTTTCACTTGACAACAAGGCAGGCATGCCTTTACAATGAGGCCTTGTGTGGTTTTGGTGGCGATAGGGGTGTGTACTGTAAGACAAGTGACATACTTTCACTAATGAGCAGTTACAACTGAACATGGTCTGTGAGTTAGAAGAGCAGAAAGAGACAACCGAGAAACCTTTACTAAAGACAAATGGAGATATTTTCTGTGTACAAGGAGGAGGTCAATCGACTTTTTTCAACCTTTCTTATATTCGTAAAGGTACATTCCACTCAAATGCCATTTCTATTCATGTTTATGCTTTTAAAGTAAGATTCCACACAAATATTCTAAGTCTTTCCAGAGACTAACCGGGTGGCATTAAAAAATAATGTGAATTTGTGTAGATAAATGGAGGAAGTAATATCCAAATTTACAAGATACAATATCCCTGTTGGCTGTTTTTGGCTGTAGGCATAATAATTATGCAGCATTGTGCCATCATGCTGGATGTGGTGTTGCACTCATTCAATAGGCCTACATTATTATTACACACAAGACAGTGCAGCAGTCAGTCAGTTATGTAATGCCATTTAATAGCAGTACCCCCAGAGATGGATGCTTGATGATAACATGGACTGTCTCAGTAAAACTGCTAAACTCAGCAGACATCAGTCAAAGAGAGGAGGAGGAGGAGGAGGAGGAGGAGGCTTGTGTTCTGCTTGGAAATCAGCTCCTGCAACTCTCTCTCTCTCTGTCTCAGACCGTCACCGAGGAAGAAGAGCTGAACTCAGCAGCCGGCCCCCAGCCCATGGTCCAAAGGTAAACACTGTATTCACAGCATCGTCCCACCGAACAATATAAAACAAAAATAAAAATGAAATCCCCACACGCCCAAAAACACAGTCCTCTGGGGAATGAACGACCCCCTTAAAACCAAAGAGATAAGATATACACTACCCCTTCAAGCCTGATTTACGCTTCATCGTACCACGACGTCACGCGGCCCCCAAAACAATTGCCGATCTTACACGCTCAGCGACGAGTCGCGTCCGCGCCAACGCTGCGAGCTTTGCAGATCTTCTTATCTTTCGGTGTCGGCGATGCCGTCGTACGACATAGCATAAAAAAGGGTGATTTTTCTTTACAATATTTACATACAGTACAGTACATTACAGATCCTTTTTGAAAATGCAAAAGAAAAAATAAAAACATTTTGTGCTTTTTTCCCCCCTTATTACTGCACATTAATCTCACTATGAACATAAATGTTTATGAATACATTCACTCAGTAATGTCACTATGAACATAAGTGTTTATGAATACATTCACTCAGTAATGTCACTATGAACATAAGTGTTTATGAATACATTCACTCACTAATGTCACTATGAACATAAGTGTTTATGAATACATTCACTCAGTAATGTCACTATGAACATAAGTGTTTATGAATACATTCACTCAGTAATGTCACTATGGACATAAGTGTTTATGAATACATTCACTCAGTAATGTCACTATGAACATAAGTGTTTATGAATACATTCACTCAGTAATGTCACTATGAACATAAGTGTTTATGAATACATTCACTCAGTAATGTCACTATGAACATAAGTGTTTATGCATACATTCACTCAGTAATGTCACTATGAACATAAGTGTTTATGAATACCTTCACTCAGTAATGTCACTATGAACATAAGTGTTTATGAATACATTCACTCCGTAATGTCACTATGAACATAAGTGTTTATGAATACATTCACTCAGTAATGTCACTATGAACATAAGTGTTTATGAATACATTCACTCAGTAATGTCACTATGAACATAAGTGTTTATGAATACATTCACTCAGTAATGTCACTATGAACATAAGTGTTTATGAATACATTCACTCAGTAATGTCACTATGGACATAAATGTTTATGAATACATTCACTCAGTAATGTCACTATGAACATAAGTGTTTATGAATACATTCACTCAGTAATGTCACTATGAACATAAGTGTTTATGAATACATTCACTCAGTAATATGTCACTATGGACATAAATGTATGAATACAGATAAGACGTCTGATGGCCTGCCATTGGCACTTCAGTGGGAACTTAGTCCAAGCCTCGTCACAGAGAGAAGGGGGGGGCGGGGGCCATTTGCCAGGTGTGAAAGGGTGTCATTTGACACCTGGTGGCAATTCAAAGAGACAAATCAGGCACGACAATGAGGGGGAAAACATGACTTTACATGTGGGACATGTGAAGAGGTGGGCTGTCTGTCTTATCTGTACATTCACTCACTCTGAACGCTGCAGGTTATCTTCTACAGGACGCCCCCCCCCCCCACCCCCCAGTGCAGCGGTTCTCAACCTGCGGGGCCTGGGCCCACTGGCGGGCCATGAGGATCAGTGGGGTAAAGTACATTTACTCAGGTACTGTACTTAAGGGCACTTTTGAGGAATTTTTGCTTTACCGGAGTGTTTCCAATTTTCAGTACTTTTACTTCTGCTCCACTACATCTCAGAGGCAAATATTGTATTTTTTTTTACTTCACTACAATTATTTGACAACTTTAGTTACTAGTTATTTTGTAGATTTTGATTATTATTATTATTATTACTTCAGCCATGTATTCTTAGGCTATTTTCAAAGGATTTGTATACATTTGGAAACTTGTGAAATGGGACATTCTGCAAAATGAGTACTTTTACTTTCAGTACTTACGTATATTTTAATGTGAAGGCTTTTGTACTTTTACTCTAGTACATTTTGAATACCGCACTTTTATTTGGTGGTATTTCTACATTGCGGTATTGATACTTTTACTCAAGTACAAAATGTGACTACTTCTTCCACCACTGGTGAGGATACTGCAAGTGGGCCACCATATAATAGGCGAAAGTATTTCTTTGTTTAAAACCTTGTCAAATTTGTTTTTGTTGCGATACCGATAAATATGAAATTAAAAGTGTACAATGTTAGTTCCATTGATCCAAGCTGGAACACGATGGATCGATTGATCATTAAAATGAAAAAAACATGCTCTGAAAATGCAACAGTGCTCACCCGTCTGACCACTAAACATGGGTGGGCCTGCCAATGCTTTCAAGACCTTTTTCAAGTGGGCCCAGGTCACAGAAAATGTTGAGGAAACGCCGCCCCCCTAGTGTATGGCAGTTTGTTGGCAAATGAACTGGACACAATCAATAGGCTTCAGGCGGACATTACAACAATGTCCTCAAGCCGGGAGAAATATACATACATGGCATTCCTTTACAGCGCGTCTCTGTGGTTGTTTGAAGGTCTGCTTATGAACTACTTATAAAACCATCACTATTATACAAGGACATAAACCGCTCAGAAATCATCTTCGTCAGTTCACGTTATCAACGTCAGCGATTACGTAATTATAATCATAAAAGTCATGAGAAAAGTGGCCGTATCGGTTCACTCATACATATTTACAATAGGTAATATAAAGGGCAATTAATACCACAACGTCTCAAAGTAGTTTATAAACATACCCTCAATATATATATATATATATGTTTGATAGCATTCCTGGAGCTCGAATGCTTTGAACGGTAAAGGCCAGTCAATGGAAAAAGAAACACATTCAGCATTTGAAGGCAAAATGACAAAGGTACAAACTATCAGCATTGCAGTACACAAGTTAAAGGGGTATATTTCACTTTACCACGCTTCTGGGGTCATTTTAAGGTCTACTCTGGCTTTTTTCTGTGTACCCCATACAGTTTTTAAGTTGCTTGATTCAATATGTAGATATTTGATATTAATTTTATCAGACCGGCTAAACCACACTCTCGCATCGCCCTATACAAACCCTGTCTGATGTCAAATATCAAAATATTGAGTCAAACAACTTAAAAACGGTCTGGGCTGCTCTACACAAAAGCCAGAGTAGACGTTAAAATGACTCCAGAAGTTGTTTTAAAGTGACATAGCCCTTTAAGCAGACTGAAATTATCATGGCACTTGAAACGATACAGAAAAATATACGTATATTATGTTAAATGAGGTTTCAATATATACAAAGAAATGGGAAAAAACTGTTTCATGAGTATATTCTAGATATATTTTTAGCCACTCAAAAAACATATCGTCTCCCATGTAGTAGGAGTTTTGAAAATATATCTGTTGGTCATTGTATGTTTTGAAACATATGAAATACATATGTTTTTCTGTACTTGAAAACATTTTTTTTTGTCTCAGTTTTTTTTTGCTTTGTTTTTTTAAAATGTTCAGGCAACAGTATGCCAGTCAAAGTTTGGCACATATTAGATGATAAAACAAAAGGCATTGTCTCAGTAGTGGAGTAGGGGGGATGTTTTAAGCGACCTACTTACACAATAAAAAAAATCCAGAGTGTTAATTTAACTCGGAGTTAAATGAACACTGAGGGACTTTACTGTGTACAGGGATGTTGCAGGACAATCAGCGTAGCCATGTGCAATATGAAATGCTTCCTATATCCACAAATTACTCACATCAAACATTAGACGACGGATGCAAACTTCAATCTACTTATCCATCTCCTCCATTGATTTTGTCATCCCAAAATATACACAGCCCCCCACCACCACCACCACCAAAAATAAATACAATAAAAATAAACTCACCCCTGGGTGTAGCCCCGCACAACCCCTTAACCTCGCCTCTTTTCATGCTTTTACACAGGAGGTACATTTCCTTGCGTTTCTAGTCACAATGACTCAGCAACAAAGGCCACTTTTCAAGCTGAGCCCAAACTGGGAAAAACCTGTATATCGGTTGACTGTCGGGCAGAAACCTCCTATCTAACCATTATTCTAACTTTGTGTGTTTTTTTTGTAAATGAATACCATACTTGATACCTACAGTGTCACACAACAGCATCAAAAGTAGCCGATCTACAAGCTGAAAACGCGTCGCGAAGCGGCGCGTTTCGAGCTTGAAGATCTGCTACTTTTGATGCTTTTGAATTTGAATCCTTTCATATGGACATAGAATATAGTTTCCACCCGACAGAGACGATATACATGTACTCATATTATAGCTATCATCATCATCATCATGGGAGGAAGGACACGAGTCATTGTTAGGTTTCATCACGTATTATCAAAGGTTTGTTTTCCGTATGAAGATAAGTCCGCTATATACAAGTGAACTATATACTGTATCTGCTGTCCCCGCTGTCCGTCCGGCTTCCATACGGAACTATAGCGTTTGTTTCCATCCTCCAAGCGCGGTGGCAGCTCCGACTTAAAACGTCTTTAAATGGGTTTGAGTCACAACGGGCGGACGTGCGTGTCAAACTGTCGTCAAAGAGTTTCATGGCGGCCTTCCCATGTCGTCGCCTTCTTCTCGACAGAGTCGTTCTTACTCACTTTTAATTCGCTCCTTTCTCTCTCAAGCCCTTCCGTCCCTTCTTTTATCCTTTGCTCTCATTCATGCTAATGTCGTGTTGTTGATTTTAACGGTCCTACCAACCCCTCCCCCGGCCCTGCCCCACCCCCCCGCCCCTCCTCCCAGGGGCTTCGGACACTTTGATGGTCTGAATATACGGTACCATTCGGTCGGTGGGAAAACTTCCATTTTGTCCGATGGCGCTCGCTCGATGGAAGCTAGGGCAGGTTCAATCATCAACACTGTAAACGTCATCTTGTACTGTATCACCGCAATAAAACCAGTGTGTACGTACACGTGTGTGTGTGTGTGTGTGTGTGTGTGTGTGTGTGTGTCACAAGAGTGTGCATATGCGTGTGTGTGTGTGTGTGTGTGTGTGTGTGTGTGTGTGTGTGTGTGTGTGTGTGTGTGTGTGTGTGTGTGTGTGTGTGTGTTCGTGCGTGACAATGTGTGTCAAGTGTCAGTGACACGGACAAGATGGCCGTTGGGTATATGCATACAGTGCATTTCATTTTTTGTTTACATTCACGCTTTCTAACTCTTTCCCCTTCTGTCTGTCTGTCTGTCTGACTGTTTACCTTTCTGTCTGTTTAGTCACCTGCCTGTGTGTCTGTTTATCTGTCAGTCTGTCTGTCTTGCCTGCGTGTTCATCGGTCAGTCTGTCTAAACGACAGTCCGTCCCGTCTTTCTCCTATGCTGCCTACTCTGTCATCAGCCCCGGCATTCGCCCCGGCGTTCGCCCCCCACCACTCACGGTCGCCCGTCCTCCAAAAGTCCACGGGGTGGAAGGGAGTTGAAAGGACGGTTCCTGTAGTCAGTCGGTTTAAAAGCATGATCGATATTTCGTGGTGCCAAAAGCAGCAGACAACCCCACAAGCTTCACAAGACGTCTTGTGAAAGCTTGTGAGGTTGTCTGCTACTTTCGGCACGCGATTCCAGAGCATAAATTAGTTTTATCTGTCTGCCCCCCCGCCTGGTCTCCTGACCCCTTCCCCAACCCGTTTCTCATTCCATCGCCGTCCTTGGTATTCGGGCACTGCCGTCCTTTCTGAAATTATTATTGGTCATTAAAGGATACCATGTAGGAGGAGGGGAAGGGGGTGGCGGATGGGGTAAAGTGCTGGAGGTGGAGGTGGGGGTTTGGGTGGGGGTTGGGGGGGGCGAGATGGCGGTGTGTGTCATTACAGAGAGAGCGTGCAGCTGGCACCAATACTGCTGACATTTCAGTCCCGCGCGGCGAGCCGGGCCGGGCCGCGCTCTCTCTCTGCTGCGGCGAGGGTGAATTTATGGCCCCGTATTCATACCAGACGACCGGGGGGGGGGGGGGTTAGGAGGAGGAGGGGGAGGAGGAGGCAACAGCGCGTGCGGGCGCACGCACATGCCTTATACACCCCCTTGCACGCAGACACACCGGAATCAATGCACCCACCGCTTACAGTACCTGTGGGAATGTGGGTGCGTGTGAGAGAGAGAGAGAGAGAGAAAGGGAGGTGCGTGTGTTTGTGTGCGTGCGTGCGCCAGAGTGCATGTGTTCCTGTGTATGTGTGTGTGTTGTTCAATTCATCAGCGCTGTTAAACGATTACCCCCGCAACCTCTACACCAGACACACACACACACACACACACTCAAGCACACACGCGCACGCACGCACACACACGCACAGACACACGCGTGTTCACACGATGACCTCAGTCAGTGGCTCCGCTTCATTAGGCAGACAAATAGCTCTGGCCGTCGCCTTGCAGTTGAATATGCAGACGATGCAAACAAATAAAGTTTGTGTTCTTTTTTTTTTTTACAGGGGGGTTGTTGTGAGTTGACATTTTCCGGTCCAGTGGTGCCTGGCTGTGCAATCAGACCCTCGTCACACATCATGTGCATATAGTGGACACAACAGCGCAGTCTTTTCATTGTCATTTTAATCCAGAGAGGAAGAAAAGGGACATTTTCTCCTCTTCCCTGTTTGTGGCATTTGAAGCGCTCTGTTGACGGCCACTCAATACCCCTCTGTACTTAGCAAACCTGGCCGAGGTTTACGGTCGGCTCTGTACTTGGCCCGCTCCTTTCACCCACCCCTCTCTACACCAAAACTCTTCGCCGAAAATAGCCGAGCTACAAGCTCACGACGCGTCCGCGTCGTGAGCTTGTAGATCGGCTACTTTCGGCAAACGCTAATAAGAGTTTCAAGTGGTTTAAGTTTATGCGTCCATGCATGCAGATCCACTGCACATGGGAGGGGCATCGATAAGTGGATGCCTCCTCATCTTCTGTCTCCATCCTCTCTTTTAATCTGCCCTCCATCCTTCCTCGTGTTCCTCCCTTCCTCCATGTCCTCTCCACCCCCCCTCTTCTTCCCCCCTCCCCCCCCTGTCTGCTCCGTGGAGGGAGGGTGGGCTAGCAGCAGCAGCAGCAGTGGGGAGAGAGGGAGAGAGAGAGAGAGAGAGAGAGAGAGGCAAACTCTGCAATGCAGACACAGCAACAACCCTCCGACTCCATCGTCCAATTAGCAGGCAGGCAGGGGGTATGAGTGGCAGGCCACCGGTGGCCAATCGCGAACAGGAGGGACCGGCCGCAGAGTGTGTGTGTGTGTGTGTGTGTGTGTGTGTGTGTGTGTGTGTGTGTGTGTGTGTGTGTGTGTGTGTGTGTGTGTGTGTGTGTGTGTGTGTGTGTGTGTGTGTGTGTGTGTGAGAGGGGGGTCTTACGGGGGGTTTTGCCTGAGAGACGATCAGAAGGTCTTGAATGACGACGAACTTAGTAAGGGAAGGGAATGGAAGGAGGGAAGGAGAGAGGGATGAGAACATGGAGAGAGGAGAGAGAGAGAGAGAGAGAAGGGCGTGAGACCTAACTGTAGACATGGAAAGACCCCCCTCCTCCTCCTCCTCCTCCTCCTCCTGTGCTGTGTGTTCATTGGCCAGGCTGAGTCCTCTCCACACAGGTCTTCTTATTCATCAGCTGACTCAGATCCACCAGCTCCCCCATCTCTCCTCTCCCCACCAGGGCTCCCCTCAGCAGCGCCCTCCCCAGGCCGGGGGTGTGGTGCTGCTGCGGGTGGGGGTGGGGGTGGGGGTGGTGGTGACCCACGGCGCCGTACGGCTGGCCGCCGGCGCCGGCGGACATGATGGGCGCCGGGGGCAGGGCGCCCACGGGCACCATGCCGCCGTGGTGGCTGCTGAGGATGTAGCCCTCCTGGACGGGCCCCCAGCGCAGGGGCAGCGGCTCGCCGTAGTCGGCCGCCGTCGTCGCCGGGGCGCTGGGGGCGGAGACCACCCGGCGGCGCTCCGGCGAGTCCTGCGGGGTCATGGGGTACACGTAGTCCCCCGCCGACTTCCTGAGCGGCGCCTTGTGGGGGGTCCCGCCGCAGCGCACGGAGGCCTTCTCCTGCTTGCTGAGGCAGACGTAGTGCTGCCGCTGCGGCGGGACGCTGTCGGCCCCGCGGCCCTCGCCCCCGTGCCTCCCGCCCTCCCTCTGCTGGAAGAGTCTGCTGGTCAGGTAGACGGAGGCGGGCAGAGGGCACGGGGACCCTAGGCCCACGGAGCCGCCCCCCAGGTACGTCTGGCTGGTGTCCCAGCCGCCGGAGTTGGAGTCCGACAGGCGCAGGCCGCGCCGCTTCTGCTGCGGCGTGTGCTCCGGCGTGGGCAGGAAGCCCGGGTCCAGCTCGCCCGACTTCACCCAGCCGTTGGGCATGACGAACAGGGTCTCCCCGCCCTCGCCGCAGGGCCGGTCGCGGTCACGGTCGCCTCTCCCCTCCCGCGTCACGCTGAGCACGGAGCCCGCCATGCCGGGGTTCAGGTGGCCGCGGTCGCGCCGCTGGATGGACGACTGCGGCGCGTTGCGGCGGTTGGCCGGCTTGTGGGCCATGATCCAGCAGACGGCCAGGCCGGAGAGCGCCGCCCCGATGGTGAAGGCGGAGACTGCGGACGCCACCAGCAGGTTGAGGGACACCAGGCTCTCCGGTTCAATGAGCAGACTCTGCTGGATGATTCCTAGTGAGGGGACAGAGGGGACAGAGGGGACAGTTAGCAGGATGATTCCTAGCGAGGGGACAGAGGGGACAGAGGGGACAGTTAGCAGGATGATTCCTAGCGAGGGGACAGAGGGGACAGAGGGGACAGTTAGCTGGATGATTCCTAGCGAGGGGACAGAGGGGACAGTTAGCTGGATGATTCCTAGCTAGGGGACAGAGGGGACAGTTAGCTAACACTAAACAAGACATCCTCACACAAATCGATCGCCGTTCAAAGGTGTTTATTATTACAACTAGTGCTACGCTACTGCTTCTATTTAACTCAGTGTTAACCCATTAAGACCGGGAACACATCTGTGAACGCTTCAATTCTTT
Source organism: Gymnoscopelus microlampas (assembly GCF_963454915.1). Lineage (NCBI taxonomy): Eukaryota > Metazoa > Chordata > Actinopteri > Myctophiformes > Myctophidae > Gymnoscopelus > Gymnoscopelus microlampas. Next base: position 51,393,300 of record NC_139942.1, on the reverse strand, counting down.
TGATTTATTTGGGCTATTCGAAACTAGAGAAACCAGGAGACCTGGTTCTGCCAGACCCCTAGTGGTTGAAATCTGAATAGCCGGACTTCGCATGACGTGTGTGCAGAGGAAAAGAGGGACAGACCGACCGACCGACAAAGCCTCCTGTAGGCCGACCCCCTGGGTCTGGCAAATAGCAGTTCTACAAGCTTGTAGATCTGCTATTTTTTAATATCTTTAACATTTGTGTTAATATTTGTGTGAATATATATATATTCAAATATTTGGCAACCTGGCCTGGCGGAGACCTGCGCTTTTGTTGTTGGTAGTCATGGCTGCCAGTTCCCACCTGATGTTGTGTGGGAGTTCAGACTGCTCCAGATCGTACTGAATAACTGCTAGCTTACATAAGGTCTTCAAATGAGGACTTAAGTCTAAGATGCACAGGTCCTCAGTGGTAGTGTTATCTTCTTTGTCTCTTCCAAGGACGATGATACGATCTCCCATCATGCAACAGCACACGTTACGTATTAGACATGGTCCTTTCCCTTTGAGCCCAACCTTCTTCCAGGAGAAGGTCTCTGGATTGAATTTCCACAGATCACTGAAGGTCTGGTTCAAGTATGGACCACTAAATGTGTACAGCTCTCCATTGTAGGTAAAGGATGAATAACACCAGCGTCCTTCTGGAAGAAACTGTGCAGAAGGTGTGTTCAGCCAGCAGGTG
>NC_139942.1:51342594-51385094 GCF_963454915.1 Gymnoscopelus microlampas | reverse complement strand
AGTGTTTGTTCAGTATCAGGGTTCACCCTGTCTCTCCAGCTCTTTACACAAAATACATTTTCAAGTGGGTGACAACATTTCAGCCAATCAGGAGAGAGTACCCATTTATCAGCATCAGTTTTATTGTGTTCCAGCTGCATTTTTGTCTCATTGCTCATTTCTTTGTGTCATCACTTCCAATTTCACTTGTTTGTCCTGTATCCTGTGTGAGTTCTCTCTCCGGATTGAATATAATTGGTATGCCGAGCATGAAAATGTTTCTTCTGTTTATTAAAACCCAGAGAGACGGGGAGACCCCTGTTACTGAACAAACACTCTATAGCAATGAGTACTATCAGAATATAGAGCTATTTAACACGTATTTTAATGAAAAAACATCACTTACCCTACCTTTAACTACCTAACCACTGAACCACTTAATTACCTAACCACTTAACCACAAAAAGATTGCATATAATGAAATGTCCCACATTGTTACTCCAGGGCAGTGGTGTAAGTAACTAAGTACATTTACTCATGTACTGTACTTAAGCAAATTTTTTTGGTATTTTTACTTTACTGGAGTATTTACAATTTTCAATACTTTTACTACTCCACTACATCTTTTTTTTTTTTTACTTTTTTACTCCACTATAATTATTTGAAAACTTTAGTAACTAGTTACTTTGCAGATATAAATTATTACATTATAAAACATACATTCCACTTTAGCCCTGTTTTATACATAGGCTAATTGAAAATAGCCGATCTACAAGCTCACAACGCGTCGCATCGCGACGCGTTGTGAGCTTGTAGATCGTCTATTTTCAAACATTTTAGAAATTTTCACTTTTGGTACTTTCAGTATATTTTGATGCCAATACCTTTGTACTTTTTTTTTACTCAAGTAACATTTTGAACACAGGCCTTTTACTTGTAACAGAGTATTTTTATATTGTGGTATTGCTGCTTTTACTTAAGTAAAATATCCGAGTACTTCTTCCACCACTGCTACAGGGATAAAGTACTTAATGAATTGACTGCTCATATACATAATAGTAATAAACATGAGTGTATGAGTGTGATGCCAGGCAGCATATTCGCTGCATGGCTGAAAGTCACACGTATGCTGATGTAAGGAATTATACAACATGTGACGCTTCGTCAACCTCAACACAAATGCCTGGCAGACAATAAAAAATGTTCCCGTGCCATCTGGAAAACATGCGTACCTCGTATACTGGTTTATACATGCACTTGTTTGTTTACCGAAAATACTGTATATATTAGTGAGTGACAAATAAACCCTCTTGATTAAGGCTGAAGTGGTTAATGTATGTTTCGTGATAATAATCTAAATCTGCAAAGTTATTAGTAACTAAAGTTTTCAAAAATAATTGTAGTGGAGAAAAAGTACAATATTTGCCTCTGAGATGTAGTGGAGTAGAAGTAAAAGTACTGACAATTGGAAAACACTCCAGTAAAGTAAAAAATACCTCACTGTACTTAATTACAGTACTTGAGTAAATGTACTTTACACCACTGCTACCAGTGACATTGATGGGGATTTCAAGCTAATAGAAACAACAGCAACTCTCTCTTCCTGGAGAGTTAAATAGAAGCCAATGTTCTTGCATTAATAAAAAACCTAAAAATACATATTTTTGACATTGTTGTTGAAACCTTGACCAAACCTGCCCACCGATGATGTCACTGGTAGGCAGGTTTGTGAACTGTCCACAGCCCTCCTCTGAGACACAGAGTGAGTAGACAGAAACAGTGCCATCGTATGATAAGCGGACCAGTTATATAAAGATAAGGTTGAAAATGGGTGAAGAGCTCCTTTAATGACTGCTAGACCACTAATGTTATCAATGTTTTGTTCTGACTTCATACGGACAGTTATCTGGACGAGATGAAAGTGTTTTATGAGTAACGTTAACTAGAGCTGTAGATTAACATCAAACTGGAATTAGGAATGAAATGAACAGCGGTTTATAGCCTATAACTATAGTGTTGTGCTGTGTGTAGGTTTACTTGCAGGATTGCTTGGGTATACGATGTCATGAAATTGGCTGTAAATGTATCGTTTGTTAATCTAACGTTGATCTTTTACTATAGTAATCGGGGAATCACTATTTCTTTTAGTGATTCCCTTTTACTTTTCTTTTACTATTACTCTCATGGAGACGATGCATCTTAACCCCAAACACCACCCTCCAGAGAATCGGTAACACTCTTATACCTCTATGGCAGGGGTCTTCAACATTTTCAGGCCAAGGACCCCTTGGCTGAGAGCGAGATAAAGCAGGGACCCCCATTATATATTATAAAATATTTCTTTTTTCATAGATTTCATAGGCAGCTTCATAGACTTGTTTCACAGCACTATCATGTTGGATTCATGATAATATGTATTTCCAGACATTTAACCATCTACTTAAACAACACTTAGTAAACCTGACCTTTCACTCTGTACTTAGTCTGCTCTTTTTTTCCCCCCTATACCAAACCACTTTGCCAAAAATAGCAGATCTACCAGCAGCGCGAGGCGTTGTGTGCTTGTAGATCTGCTATTTTTGGCTACAGTTCTCCTCAGAATAGAGATGTTTGGGTGAAGTGGTTAATGTAAAAATCACAGATTTGGTGGACCCCCTGTAGTAGCTCTGAGGACCCCCTAGGGGTCCTGGACCCCCTGTTGAAGACCCCTGCTCTATGGTATGCTGTGGAAAACACAGCATACCTAGCACATACATACAAAACACATACATAGTCAGTATAAACATGTCAGTATAAACATGCACTTAAAAGGCATTATGATATTTTACATACCTAGCACATACATACAAAACACATACATAGCATGTGACACATATTGTCACAGCTGAAACAAGTCAGGGAGGCAATTACAATAAAAGGCCATATTTGTATGTTTTCTTTTTTTTTTTTTTTGTCCCGCGATTTTGTAACCCTTTTTTTCACCCGGTGCCAATTTGCTAAGTGATCCTGGGCGCTACACTCCCCCCACCAGCCTAGGGAGGCCAGGGCCGAGCTCATGCCTCCTTCAATGCATGAGAGCCAACTGACCTTCTTGTCACCTGACAGGGGGGAGTTTCCCTGGTTGGACGTAGCGCGTGGAAGGAACACGTTATTCCAACCAGTTCCCTTCCCCTCCATCAGGCGCCCCGGCTGACCAGGGGGAGGCAGTATAGTGACCAGGATTACTACATGTTTTTGTGAGGGTATTAACTACCCTAGGAGACACGGGGAGAACATGATATTTGTATGATTTAATTAGTACTTATTGAAAAGATTACAAGGGAATCGTTAACCCAATAAGACAGGGAACTGTGTCACTTCTAGATTTTTGAATGGGTGTACATTCAAGGTGTACTCACTTCATACAGCGGGAGTGCAGGTGGCATCGGGAGGTGGGAACTCTGACCAGACAGGAGGAGAAGGCCAGCAGCAGAGAGTGGCTGATCCTGTCCAGAGACAGAGACAGGAGCTGGCGGGCCTGGGGCGAGTCATCACCACATCTATAGGACACAGAGAGAGAGAGAGAGAGAGAGAGAGAGAGAGAGAGAGAGAGAGAGAGAGAGAGAGAGAGAGAGAGAGAGAGAGAGAGAGAGAGAGAGAGAGAGACAGAGAGTCATCACCACATCTATAATGGAAGTTATGCGGGAACGCCTACTGAGTGGCAAAAAATAACTTTCTGGCTTGACAGCCCATACGTCCAAACAGAAAAGTCCTATCTGATTGTATTAAACAATGTTAAACTCACCACAACATGGCAGCTGTATTTAAAATTCTCTCAGATGCCTTTGAGGTGAATATTCAACCTAGCTTTGAAGTCACTATTTTTGGGGTGGCCGGCGTCCAATCTCCACCTTGGAAAAAATTTAAGAATGCTATTTCCTTTGCGTCCTTGGTAGCCCGTAGGAGAATTTTTCTAGAATGGAAATCAGCCATCCCACCTAACATATCACTTTGGTTACAGGACCTCATGTCCTTTTTAAAATTGGAAAAAATAAAGTGCTCGATCAGAGGTTCAGCTCAAATGTTTTACTCCATCTGGGGCCCCTTCCTCTTATATTTTCAAAACCAAAACGCTCTCCCTCCAGATTAACTCGTTTGGGCGGGGGGGGGGGGGGGGGGGGGGACTTTAAGGGTACAATCCTAATTTCTATTTTTCTATAATCATCTTCCCTTTTATGTTATGGGCGACCCCTGGCCGATTGTATAGAAGGCTGACACTTCACGACATGTGAACCCCTTTTTTCTCCCTACATGTATGTTTGTATATGGCAAATTGGCACTGTGAACCTGTACACAACACCTACCACTCACAAGGTTATATGCTACAACTGTATGCCCTTACCAAGCTTTAGAATTTTTTTTTTATTATTTTTATTTTTTTTACCTTATTTTATTTTTATTTTTATTTATTTTTAATTTGGATGCATTTTCTATTTGTTCTTCCTTTACTTAGCCTTTGAAATAATTCATTGTTTGTCTAGTTGACAGTATGGTCATAGTCCTCTGGGGTGGGGGGTTATGGGGAGAAAAAAGAAAAAGTGAAAAGGGGGGATACGGAAAAAAAAAAAATATATATAGATACATATATGTATATATGTACTTCAAGTTGTCTTTCTATGCTGTAACCCATTCCTTTTCTGTAATAAAAAAACATGGCAGCTGTACGGAAAGCTTGAATTATCCTCTTTCTATATGCAAAGATTTTGTTTCATAAAAATCCACCGTAGAGACATGTTATGAGACACTTTCTGTCATGAAATCGCGTGCAGGTGATTCTTTTTGTAAGTGTCCGAGTTTGGAAGCGCTCGTTTTCAATAACGCAACGTCCTGCTGCCTCCTGCATTACGCTCAATGTTTTGCCACTCAGTCTAGATGAGGGGGGCGTGTCCTGGTGGGAAAGTGATGCATGTGCATACTCTCTATTGACACGCATCTCAATAGAGTACAGTAAGTAGTCATTTTTAAGTAATTTGTCTATGGAGAATAACATTGGGTCTACATAAGAATTGTGTTCCAAAAATAAACAAACTGTCTCGGCGATACTGTCAGGAAGGTGGCTCTGTATCGTTTATGATAGTCAGTCACTTATATTTGATACAGTCTGTTTCTGGCGAAAATGTAACTAATTCGGTGGAATTAACATTATCGTTTTCTCACCGTCAGTTGATGCTTCATATCCATAAGAGTCAAACCGCCGGGGTCATTTGTTTATTTTTGCAACACAGTTCTTATTTGACGCGATATTAAAGACGGGTGGAAAACCGCAAACCAGGTAGGATGTGTAAATTACGTCAGACTTCGGTGCTCTATAGGATTGATTTTAGAGATTCCAATTCTTGTACTTTTGCACGTCCCTCTAAAGTCCTATGGATAAACTGTCAGTATAAACATGCACTTAAAAGGCATTATGATATTTTCTTCTAGTAACATACATAATGAATGTTTAGGCTATTCCTTCAGTTTTCAATAGGACTTTTATTGACATGAATGACTAAGTAATTTGGCAAGAAATGCAAAGTCAATAACAACGAAGGCTCATGGGTAAGGGCCCCCTGAGCTCATGGGCCCCTGGGCCCGGCCATGAGGTAATACCCCATGGAGAAAGGGAAGGAGAGAGACAGAGAGTATTCTTCACTGCACTAACGACAGTACGGTTAAAGGCCTATATGCCGCTAGCTAGCACTTATAAGACAGATTGTTGTTCGCAGTCTTATTATTAAGATAGTAAATTGAAGCTTTTATAGTTCTGTGGAAGCAGCCATTAGCTCCTAACTGCCAGCACAGCACTGACTCTCTGCACCACAGTGTCGCCAATGAGCCTGTACGTTCTGTTGTAAGATATCAATGCTGTCGGGCAGAAACCTCGTATCTATACGTTATTTGTTTTTGTGCAAGCTCCATCGTTTTTGTCATTTCCAGAAAGCAGTGGTGGAAAGTAACTAAATACATGTACTCAAGTACTGTACTTAAGTACAATTTGGAGGCATTTGTACTTTACTTGATATACAGAGTATCGCTCAAAAAAAAGCGAAAATAGCTGACCCATAAAGCACACAACGTGTTGCATCATGAGCTTGTAGATCTGCTATCAACCCATTAAGACCTGAGGCGATTCTTATAGTTTTTTGAAAAAAATCCCAGTTTTTTTTTTCAAGATTTTTCAAAAATAGCAGATCTACAAGCTCATAGAGTGCCACGCTATGAGCTTGTATATCTGCTATTTTTGAATAGCCAAAGACATCTAAATTGACACAGATGTGTGCCAGGTCTTAATGGGTTAAGTGAAATTGAAAGTGGTTGTGTCAGAGTTTTTCAGAGTATCAGAGTATGGCTTTGTCAGAGTATCCGTCGAACCCGTCTGTCTGTGTGTCCCCATATATGGGCATATTGGTTGGATCCGCAGTTCTTGGACGACAGGATATCCGAACTACTCGGCGGCGGGCACCGCACTCCCTCGAGTCCTTGACGCTTTTGTGCCCATAATATATGAAGCCGGCTTGATTTGTTTGCGACCATGGCGGGCACATTGAGGTTATACAACACGCTCCATGAATCAGAATCATTTTGCAAGGCAGAATTTCCTCTTTTGTCAACAAAAAATCATTCAGCCCCTCTTTGACTGCACTTGCACCTCCTGGTACTCTCAATGTCACTATCACCGAATCACTTAATTTCCAATACTTCTACTTCTACTCCACTACATCTCAGAGGCAAATATTGTACTTTAAACTTCACTACAATTATTTGAATTGTAGATCGGCTATTTTCAAACATTTAGTACTTTTACTTTTGGTACATTAAGTACATTTTGATGCCAATACTTTTGTACTTTTACTCAAGCAAATTTTGAATTCAGGACATTTACTTGTAACAGAGTACATTGCAATATTGATACTTTTACTTAAGTAAAACATTTGAGTACTTTTTCCACCACTGTCAGACTGTCACATCACGGTGAGACACGCGTGGTTTCTATGCCTCAGATGATTCATGCCTCTGGGAGGAGGACATGTTTGAAGGAGAGGACATGTTTGAAGCAGAGGACATGTTTGAAGCAGAGGACATGTTTGAAGGAGGAGGACAGTTTGAAGGAGGAGGATGACTCACTTCTCCGGGTTGAAGCCCTCCACCTCCTCCAGAAACACACTGTTGTGGGACGTCACAGAGTCTGCGTTGGGAACCATCAGGAACTTGAGGATGGTTCCTCTGGTGGAACCCAGGAACATCACCGTCCAGTTCCTGTGAGGCCCCGCCTCCGTGTCCACCACCATGGCCGTCAACTGGTACCTATATGCAGATAGATGGATAGATCAATTATGTGTTTCAATCATAGACTGTAAAAAATGAATGGACAAAGCCACTCTGCTTTCTACAGACCGAAAATGAAGCCGATAGTTCAGGAACGTGTATCCTCCCATCTTTAATATATACAGTTGGCCACGCCGGAACTCAATCGCTATTGGTTGAGACCAGACATGTGACCAGGGAACCGGAAAACAACCCTCAAAGAATGCTATTGGTTGGGTAGCTTGTCAATCAAGAGCGGGGCGGGGAATGAATGCTATTGGTTGTGTAGGTTGTCAATTAAATCATCCCGCCCCTCCTGGAGCATAGCCCACTTTATCGTCAATTTTAGAATAAATGGGACCATAATTTAGCAAAACGCATATCCTGATGATTGAAAGGAGACTTTAAGCTAGCGACTGGAAGCATATAGAATTTATGACAATTTTTATTACGGTAAGAAAATCTAGTCTAAAGTTTGCCAAAAAACCCATTCACTTGCGTTAAAATAAATTCTTTCTGACACCGCAGGTCGGCGCAGGGTAAAACAGTGCCACACTCTGGCCATTCATAAGCTTCCGTATTGGGCTCATCGTAAATATCCAAGCCTTGGCCCTTGGTTTCAATACCTATATGTAGATAGATGGATCAATTATGTTTCAATATTTGTATAGATTTTTTTCCAGGCTTTTTCTTTGACAGTGCATAACACCACATTCATCCTACATAAACCCATTCCCACCCACTACACCAGTGGGTGCCATGGCACCCTATAGACGGATTTCCGCGCGACGTCATCACAGAGCAGAATGCGCAATCTGCGCATGCCCGGGTGAAAGGCGCGTTCGAAAATACAGCCCTGAGCGGCAGTGAGCGCACTGGCCAATACAAACTAATAGGCGAGTGTGCTCCGGTGCGTAATTTCCAAACGCACCCATAGGCTTCCCCCTCCTCTGCGCGGTCATATTCCTCTCATGTTTACTAACAGGAAACCCGTCTATAGGGTGCCGTGACACAAGTCCAGGGGTGCCGCAGAATGCTTAGATAATTGTGACGGCCCTGCCCCTCTGCACATTCCACTGTGGATTGGCTAGCTGGCAGCCTCAGTGGTGATCAGTGCAGAGTGGAGCGGGCCGTCAGACCAACTCAGTACAGCTGGGTGAGGGGTTTTGGGAAGGTATATAACTACCTCTCCTACCAATCTGTCACTCTCTACCTCTCTTTCTCTGTCCTCACTTTGAAGCAGTTCCCTCCCTGGTTTTGCCATGTGTTCCCTAGTACAGGGGTCTTCAACGTTTTCAGCCCAAGGACCCCCTAGCTGAGAGAGAGATGAAGCAGGGACCCCCTCTATATTGTTAAATTGTGTTTTAGATTCAACTTTTTTTGTTTACGTTAACTGTTCTTTTTTCCCCTCTACACCAAACAACTCTTTACCAAAAATAGCCGATCTACAGGCGTTGTGAGCTTGTAGATCTGCTATTTTTGGCTAAAGTTCTCGTCAGAAAAGGGATGCTAGGGTTCAAACGGTTAAGGTAAAAAAAAAGATCATACCACAAAGATTTGGCGGACCCCCTGTAGTAACTCTGAGGACCCCCTAGGGGTCCCGGACTCCCTGTTGAAGACCCCTGCCCTAGTACATGACATAATATTTGGAATTCATCACTATCACTTCAGTTTAAACCACGTAGACATTCTATGCTTAGTGAAATGGACCTGAGTTACACTGTACTTGGTGCGTTCTAAACAAATGTTTGCTTTAAAATATATATATATATATATTCAAAGATTTGCATACATTTTCACAATCTTTCAAAAAAAAAATAGCCAAATAAATCTTAAAATGACACAGATGCGTTCCCGGATTTTAATGGGTTAAACATGAATGGGGGGGGGGGGGGGGGGGGGGGGGGCTTAGGCACCTGCCCATGGTTTTGACCACCCAGGGCCGGTGGCCCAGCAGGGGGACGGTGTCGTCCATCAGAGGGTGGGTCTTCACGAAGTTCAACACCTCGTCTGGCAGAGTGGTGGATGTACTGAACCTACTGCCCTCCACCGCACAGCCCCCTGGCCTGGGAGAGAGAGAGAGAGAGAGAGAGAGACATAGAGAGACACATACAGAGAGAGAGAGAGAGAGAGAGAGAGAGAGAGAGAGAGAGAGAGAGAGAGAGAGAGAGAGAGAGAGAGAGAGAGAGAGAGAGAGAGAGAGAGAATTTACAATGTAGGCATTTAGCAGATGCTCTTAATCCAGAGCGATTTAATACATCAGATGCATATAGAAACAGTAATCTAGGATCATAGGTAAACCAATAACCTCCCCTGTGCCAACATTAGCACAGGGGAGGGTGATCACTGGCACAGTGGCATTTTTGTGGCAATTTCTCTTGTTTTAAATAAATATATGAAAAACGAATGTAGTCAGTTGAATGAAGTCCCCTCACATCTGTATGAAAATTATAGACATTACAGTCTAATGACCATTACATCCTGATGTGAAAGAAAATATTTCTAAAGAAGGATAAAGGTTGTTATGTATATGGACAATCAAAATGTGTTTTCTTTTGATGTGGTGGCATACCGTAATTACATTTTATGTTGATATGGCACACTGACTATCAAGAAAATGATAACATGGCACTTCATGTCAAAAAAGTTGCCGACCCCTGGCCAAAACAGTATAATATCAAAAAATGTATAATCTGTACATGAAATCTCAGGTCTACACATGAAACTGGCATCTGTCTACATAACATGCTATCTAAATTACATTTTAGTCTTTGCATAAGCCTGCAAGGTCGTCGAGGCTAGGTCAAGTGCTACAGGCTAAGTGCGGTCTGAAGAGGCGAGGCTTCAGATTACAGCGGAAGAGAGGGGGGGGGGGGCAGAGACAGACACAGAGAGAGTTTTATTTATTGTTAATGAGAGAGAGACAGAGAGAAACTGGGCCCTATTTTACACATCTTAAGTATCAGGTCTTATGACTTAACTTAAGACCTGGAGGCGTGGCCGATGCTCTTTCTTCGCTAGTGGCCAAACAGCATTGGCCACGCCTCCAGGTCTTGAGTTAAGTCATACGACCTGGTAATTAAGATTATTCAAAGTTTATTCAAAATTCCCAACCAAAGGAACCAAACCAATTATACACAAAAACAAGAGACAAAAAAGACACATATGAAACACACGCGCACGCACACACGCACGCGCACACGCACACGCACACACACACACACACACACACACACACACACACACACACACACACACACACACACACACACACACACACACACACACACACAACCTTACTCCCTCCCTTCCCTGCATCCTGAGTCACATACTGTAACTTATTCAGTTGTTCTCCTTTTCAAGACAGGAGAGCAGACAGAGGTCGTCATATTTTCTCACAATATTTAAAGTGTAAGGTTTACACTTTCAAGAATGTGGGCCATGAACACTTTTGAGATTTTCGGGGCCACTGTAAGCAACGATAGTATGTGAGTAAAACTTAAATATTCCTATTTTAATAGCTTTTTGAAAAGGTTAGGCCAAACATTCCAGAAGTCTCCCTCAGCCCTGTCGTGGGAGCCCGAGTCCATGGATTAAAGTTCTCAGTCACCACGACTGACTTCAGTCATTTGGAGAAGCGTGTTGCGCAGCGAAAATAACCGATCTACAAGCTCTCAAGCTCTCGTGGTCAAACTAGTCAAATGTTTTGAAAGCATCTTCCATAAAACCCAAATGGTCTCGGATATTTCAGAAAAGCAAAGGAAATACAACATTCTATACACTCTAGTGAATAGTCCACAGTTTTAGTGAGGGCAAACCTCTCCCCATCCAAGATAATAGGATATGTTTCTTTCTGTTATAAGGCAATATACTAGAAGATGCTGCTATGCCGCCTGAAAGATTTGAGCTCTTCAGACATCCTCAGAATGATTAGAAATCATTGATCAGAAAGTCTGAGTTAGGGAGTGAGAGAGTGAGTGAGTCTTTTTGTAAAGCAACTTTGAGTACTTGGAAAAAAGAAAAGCGCTACATAAATTGTATGTATGTATGTATGTATGTATGTATGTATGTATGTATGTATGTATGTATGTATGTATGTATGTATGTATGTATGTATGTATGTATGTATGTATGTGTATGTATTATTATTATTAGTCAGGGAGAGAGAGAGAGAGAGAGAGAGAGAGAGAGAGAGAGAGAGAGAGAGAGAGAGAGAGAGAGAGAGAGAGAGAGAGAGAGAGAGCGAGTGAGTCAGAGAGTGAGTGAGTGAGTGAGTCAGGGAGAGAGGGATGACGAAGAGGCGAATATGAGTTATAGAAAAAGAGAGGGCTTTTTTTTCTTCATTAGTGTCATGTGAAGTATTGTGTGTGACTGACTGTTTGTTGAGTCTTAAGGTGCGTTCAAAACCCAAAGATCAAATATCTTTCTAGTATCTTTCTAGTCACTTCTAGTCACTTTCTAGTCACCAGGGGCGGCAGTGGCTCAGGGGTAGAGTGAACTGGAAAACCGCAAGGTTCCCAGTTTGATCCCGGGCTGGGGCGCTCCCCTAGAGTTAGTGTCGAAGTGTCCTTGAGCAAGACGCTGAACCCCTAATTGCTCCCGATGAGCAGGTTGGTGCCTTGCATGGTTTCCTCCGCCATCGGTGTATGAATGTGTGTGTGAATGGGTTAATGGCACAATCAATGTAAAGCGCTTCGGATAGAAGCGCTATATAAATGCACCATTTACCATTTACCATTTATTTGTATCGCTCCACTTTGGTCACGCTAGTCAGCATTGGTGGGAGGATAAGGTATATATCGCTGCATAACGTATAGTCTGGTGAGACCTAAGCACCGGACTATTATGCAGCGATATAGTCTATAGTCTATAGTCTAGACTATATGAGCACTATCAAAGATTTGCTATAGAAGATCGTTGCTGGATTGTACAGGTTCATTGCCATAACCAATAAGGTTCGTAGCTAAAGGCGACAGGGCATCTTACTCAAGTCGGGAGAACTAGTTGCAGCAGACTCCTGCGGACCTGTCTAAAGGCAGCCAACGGGGCAGTGTCGAGTACGACCGCTCAAGGCTTTATCTCATGGTGCCGAAACGGGACACTATTTTTGGCGAATGTTCCACTCAGAAAAGGTATGCTAGGTTTCAAGCGGTTAAATGCCTTCAGTCTACACTGGGGGGTGTTACGCTACAGTGTAGAGATTCGTTCTCAAAGTGGGGTCAAGGGATACTCTGGCCGGGTTCCTTGAGGGGGTTCCAAATGGACCCTTACAGGTCTGTAACTGTGAGAGTGTACAAATGGAACCAAATGGACCCGTAACTAAGTAATAATCATGTTTATACATTTTAAAATATAAAAATGGCTATGTTAGTTAAGGAGTATCTACTCCTGTATTTAGGCTTTTGAAAGCCTGACATATTTTTTTGTTTTTTTTTCAAAACTTCAGTCAATTATAATTTAGTGTTCAAATATATTCTGCCAGGGGCCCTTGAGCAGCCTTGGGCCACAAGACTCACTGTCAATTTGTTAAAATGTATATAGGTTAATGCGCAAAGACGTAGGCCCCTCTGCTCTGATATACAGTACAAGGTCCCTCCTTTATAGTATTATCAGGGCTCCTGGTCCTCCTATAGGGCCCTTTTAGACTATTTTAGTCTCTCTACAGGTTTTTGGTGTTGGTGCTTAGTGATGTACAGTTGTGTGTGTTTATGTAAAGTTCAAGAGATCATGAAGCTACAGGAAAACTGTGGTCAATTCAGGTTCTGTCAGTACAGTCTACGCAGTGTGGTGATATTTCTGAGAAATTAGAGAACTTACGCAAAAAATCAGATAAGATCAGGTGTTAAACCACAGAGCCTACCAGAGGAGAGGTGACGTTGTCTGTGTGTGTGTGTGTGTGTGTGTGTGTGTGTGTGTGTGTGTGTGTGTGTGTGTGTGTGTGTGTGTGTGTGTGTGTGTGTGTGTGTGTGTGTGTGTGTGTGTGTGTGTGTGAGAGAGGTGGTTCGTTTTTATTGGTACACGGGGTGTGAGCTGTCATATGTGATAAATGTAATAGTGTTGTCTACGTTTAGGACAGTGAAGATACGTATGTCTTCAGTCAAAAACCTGTGAGAAGAATTCAAGTCATAACGGTACAAATGGCTGTAGATGGACATTTTGACCATATTGAGCTCCAAGACAACATCATCTACGAAACTATTGAGAACACGACTATTCCTACAGCTCAGGAGAACGATCTGTGGAAGAAACTGCAGTCTGGTAAGAGATGTTATACTAAAACTAAAGATCACAAAAGAAAATAACAATAATAATATCAAAGATTTTAACTGGTTTCACTCTAACTTATATATCTTAATGTGTGTGTGTGTGTGTGTGTGTGTGTGTGTGTGTGTGTGTGTGTGTGTGTGTGTGTGTGTGTGTGTGTGTGTGTGTGTGTGTGTGTGTGTGTGTGTGTGTGTGTGTGTGTGTGTTTGTGTGTGTGTGTGTGTGTGTGTGTGTGTGTGTGTGTGTGTGTCCTCCAGACATAAGCCGGTACAAGCGGGTTGGAGTCGGTCTTGGATTGTTTTGTGCTGTTCTAGCTCTCCTCAACGTTGCTGTCCCACTCTCTCTCTGTAAGTCACGTTTCATAGTCATGTATTTTATTGCAATATTTTCAGTGGTGGAAACTTACCACTACACAGACAACTATGGTGTAGTGGTGTCCAACAAATCAAAAATAAGAGGGTCACACTCAGAAATTAAATAAAAAATGTTTTACCAAGAAATAAGGTTATCACCTACATACAACATCCTCCTGGAGCATCCACCTCTACAGATATTGAACTCCTATGCTCCTGATGAGCATTCCAGTGCCTTGCCTTCAGACTTTACACTAAACCTATGAGACTACCTTGCTATGCAGATTATGGTAGATATTGTATTAAGGCTCTTGAAAGCCTTAAACATTTTGTGTTTTGTATTTTGTGTGTGTCCAGTATTTTCATGTATTTGTTCTCTCAACGCTTCTGTCCATTATAATTTATTACCACCTTTGATCTTTAGATCTCCCACCATTTTTAATTGAGCAATCGGCACAAAACATTCTACACACAAACCATCTAAATAAACTTCTAGCTTCTGTCAGTGCAGCTTACGCAGTGTGGTTGATATTTACGTATGAAAAACTAGATGAATTTCATCAGATAAGAGTGTTACACCACAGAGTGTGTGTTTGTGTGTGTGTGTGTGTGTGTGTGTGTGTGTGTGTGTGTGTGTGTGTGTGTGTGTGTGTGTGTGTGTGTGTGTGTGTGTGTGTGTGTGTGTGTGTGTGTGTGTGTGTGTGTGTGTGTGTGTGTGTGTGTGTGTGTGTGTGCGCCTGCCTGCCTGCCTGCCTGCCTGCCTGCGTGCGTGTGTGTACTGTATGCTCATTATGAGATGGCACCACTTCTGCCTACTCAGAGCAGGACTGTGGACAGTTCGGAAACATGTCATTGGTAGGCAGGTTTGGTAATTTCAAACAAGATTTAAAACTTTTTTAATTTTGATTAATGTTTTTATAAATGCAAGAACAAAGACTTCTATTTCAGCATTCTAATGTTCCAGGAAGAGAATGGCTGTAGTTTCTATTAGCTTGGATTCCCCATGATATCATTGGTAGGCAGGTTTCTGAACTGTCCATGTGTGTTGTTTTCAATAAACTAGCATGCAAGATACTCATAAAATATATTATTTGTTGTAGTAATAGATTGAATTGCAGAAACGGAAGCTGTAGCAGCATTGTTAGTTAGTTGGACAAGATTGTAATTAAAATAAAATGTATGAAGGTGTTTTTAATTAGTGGATTGTGTTTCCATACAGATCAGACCAACTTGGTGGAGAGAGAACAACAAGTGAACAGTTACAACCAATTACTGGACAGGTTCAACAAAGTGACTGAAGACAGAGACCAACTACTGGACAGGTACAAGAACCTGTACGAAAAAGATGACATGAAGAGGAGTCTCTGTGGTCAGTGAGACATCACTATTTTTCTTCATTGTTATATCATGATATTCATCATTTGTCATTCATTTGTGCAAATTAATGAACAGTGGCTAATATTATTGTTTTGTTGATATGACCAGATGGATTTACATTTGGTGAAGGACTGTGTTATTACATCTCTACTGAGAAGGCAAGCTGGTGGAATAGCAGGCAGTGGTGCAGAGAAAGACAGTCAGACCTGATGGTCATAAAAAGCAAAGAAAAACAGGTATGGTGCGTGCGTGCGTGCGTGCGTGCGTGCGTGCGAGCGTGTGTCAGACAAATCTGACAGTGTGGTACAGTTTGTAAATCAGTAACCAGCAGTTTTTTGTTTTGTTTTGTTTTCTTTCTGTCTAGGACTTTGTTGAACGTGTAAACAAGACAGTGTGGCTGGGTTTGTCTGACAAAGACGGAGAAGAATCATTTAAGTGGGTGGATGGAACAGCACTGACCACACCAAAGTAAGGCATTCTTCTAAATGGTATTAAATGTTATAATAAAACAGAAACCTACTACATTGTGACTAAGACATTATGGGCCCTATTTTAACAGCTGAGTTTTTGCGCAACGGCACATGGTCCTAACTTGCGTCCAGTTAATTTGCATGAAATATCTAGAATATCATTTGAGGTCATGATTAAAAACCAAAAGATATAGGCCTACAGTGAAAAAACATCCATACAGGTATTGTAATGAATGAAATATTCCTACTTCTCTAGGTACTGGTACCCTGATCGGCCTAATCACAAAAAACAACCTAATAAGAACTCAACAAACCGATACTGTGTGGAGTTTTTAGTCAAAGGTTTGGCTCCAGATACAAGAGGATGGAATGACAAATGGTGCTGGATGGGTAACCCTTGGATCTGTGAAAGAGTTCTGTGATTAAATCATTTTCACAATGTATTAGTTAGCTGGTGTTAGTACAGCTACTCTACATGATGGCTGTGTTTGTGTTTGCATTGTAGAGAACATTACAATCTATATTCAAGGGGAGCATATAGAATGTGTATAACATTCATCTAACATAATTCTGTTACTTGTTAATACCATGTTTCATGAAGATTAATGCAGTGTGTCGTATTCTTAAAACAGTGCATGAGAAGTTATCGTTTTAGACAATGTATTTCATTTTTTCATGTGTATATGTTTTCTTTATTTTTCTAAATGCATCAATTTGGTTTTTCTGTTTGCTTCTTTTTAATCAGTTTAATGTAAACAACTTTGAGCTGCATATTTTATATGAAATGTACTATATAAATAAAGGATTACGTGCAATGACCAGTATCAACCTCCTGCCCGCCCAGCTTCCCTCCCCGAACACAGGCCAATTGTATTCATACTGTAGAGGCTACACTACCTGGGTTTGGGGATGGCTTCGTCCGGTACGGGTGTCCAGATGGATTCTGGGGATTTCTGCTCCTTGAACCGTCCCTCGAAGACGTGCGCCAGCTGCTGCATGTCAAACACACACACTGCAGAGCCTGGGATGCTGGGAGACACAAAACCAACGGACAGAACGGTCATGGAGAAGGCTGCCTGGAGGTGCAGGAGAACTACACACAGCATGTCTTGTCAGCCCATCCCCAGATCTTCTGCACTACTACTAGCAACACTGACATGGTACAAAACTCACTGAGATATTTAACTTAAAGGATCACTTCACAGATTATTTGTTGTCTACTCACTCTGTGTCTTCAGAAACCCTCCTACCAGTGACATCATCGATGGGCAATCGAAGCTAATATAAACTGCAAGCTTTCTCTTCTTGGAAAATTGGCTTTCTATGATTGAAGCCATTGTTCTCGCATTAATCATTTAAAAAAAAAACTATCCACAGTCCTCTGAGACAGAGTGAATAGACAAAAAAATGTTTTCTGTTTAAGAAAGTAGGTAGCTGATATATTCCACTTTTACCTTAGCGCTAGGGTATAGCTCTTAGTTGCTTGTTCTAGAAGAGAATGCACTTATAGTAAGACTTCTGGTGATTGGTAGTTTCGTTCCCTACCTATGTTGAATGCACTTATTGTAAGTCGCTTCGGATAAAAGCGTCTGCTAAATGACTGTAATGTAATGTAATGTAATGTACCATATTATAATGAGCATTAGTGAGGACCTATGATATAGGTCGAAAATGGGTAAAGTGGTCCTTTAACTTCGTCGTATGACAAATAGTTGTTGATGCTTACATTTTCCATTAAAATGGCGGTAACCTATTGGGAGGGATCCAATCCAATTTTATTTATAAAGCACATTTAAAAACAACCAAAGTGCTGAACAGTCAGTTAAAAAAACGAATAAAATCACAAAAAACGCAAAGCACATTAAAATACCAGTTGGGCGGTGTGTGTGGGTCATACCTGTTGGGCGGGGTGGAGAACAGCCCCAGGATGACGTCCCGGCCCTGCATGTGGATGACGGGGCTGGTGGCGTGCAGCAGGTTGAAGTAGAAGTGCGAGTCCCCCGGGACGGAGCAGTTGAGGCGGGCCTTCAGGAAGGACGTCCACTGCTTCTCCAGGACGCGCTGCGAGCCGCCCAGGTCCGCCTTGCACACCCGAGCCACGCGGGACACCATCACCTGCAGCACACCACACAATGTTAAGGCCAATACATGCTCCTTCCCACTAGAGTTCTCAAATTCTGCCCAAACCCGACCCTACCCGACCCGACTCAACGTGTTCGGGCCGAGCCGGGACGAAAATGTATGCTAATTAGTCGGGCCGAGCCCAACCTCGGGTTCCGTGAAAAAAATCGATTACCCCCAAAGAAGAAATTTCAACTGCCCCTAGCGGCTGAACGGTAAGGCAGTCAGACAGACAGACAGACAGTACCTTCTCCAGGTGATGGAACTCCATGGCCATCTCTCTGAAGAAGAAGTAAATGTGAGGTCCCCACTCCACTGCACTGACGAAGTAGGGCTCTGGAAATAACATAATAACCATAATTATTCCACTGCACTGACGAAGTAGGCCTCTGGAAATAAGATAACAACCATAATTATTCCACTGCACTGACGAAGTAGGGCTCTGGAAAGGAAACAACATAATAACCATCATTATTCCACTGCACTGACGAAGTAGGGCTCTGGAAAGGAAATAACATAATAACCATCGTTATTCCACTGCACTGACGAAGTAGGGCTCTGGATGTGAAGGCCCTGCCCCCTCAGTCTTCACTGTTGGCTAGCCGGCAGCCTGAGTGAGTAGGGCGGAGTGGAGCAGGCCGTTAGACCAACTGGGTGCAGCTGGGTGAGGTGGTTTGGGAGAGTATATAGGGAGCTCTCCCACCAAGATTTTATTCCCTCTCTGTCCTCCCTGAAAGTAGGACCTCTACTACCCGTCCTGTGGGGCCTAACCCTTTCGTTTCAGTTCCATTTACACATCTTATACAACAGTCACACAGCACATTCCACACATCCATACACTGCAGACATTACTGATTACTGACTTGCTCACATCTCAGACTTTGTTTGTTTTTGATTAGTATCTACATTCTTTAATTAATTAATATCAATAAATATAATTTAAACGTTTGACTTTGTGTGGACTCCCTACATAAGCATATATTTATCAGTTCCACATCACTGTCATGTTGTTTCATGTAATATGTTATAAATCGCTGTTAAAACACACATTACGGCAAATGTAGGAAAAGAAGAAATTACTCATCGTCCGTACAAAACAATGTGACTTGGAGGGTCCTATGTGTCATCAGACCTGCCTGACCACCATGTCTTGTTCTGGTCATATAATTGGTCCTCACTTATGCTAATTATAAGATGGCACGGTTACCAAGGGTGCGAGGTCCTTGCAAGGTGTGAGGCCAACAGATTAAACACTAAAGCAGGGGGTCTTCAACGTTTTTCAGCCCAAGGACCGCTTATCTGAGAGAGAGAGATGAAGCACGGACCCCCCACTATTGTATAACATTGTGCTGCAGATTAAACGTTTTCATACATTTCATAGATAGCCTATAGTTTCATACACTTGTTTGACAGCTCTGTCGTCAGTGTTGGGCTGGATTCATGTTAATGTCTATTTTCAGACATCTAACCACTTAAACCATCAATACCTAGACAACTTGACCTTTCACTCTGCTCTTTTCCCCCTCTTCTTCAGGGTGAAGAAGGCAGCATAATGAAACGTTGATGTGTTTCCAGTCTCTGTGTCCACAATAAATGATCGGCATCGGCAGCTACACGTGTGCAGCATTATAAGATGGCACCATTTCTGTCTACTCACTCTGTGTCTCAGAGTGAGTAGACAGATGTCATTGCCTACCAATGACATCATCGATGGGGGTTTCCAAGCTAATAGTAACTAATACAGCCTTCTTCCTGGAAAGTTAGCATGCTGACATAGAAGCCACTGTTCTTGCATTCATTAAAAAAAAAACATATATAATAATAATACATAAATAAATTATACAAAGTTTGACATCTTGTCCTTCCTCCCCGTGGGATGTGCCCAGAGGACCTCCCTAGGGAGACGCTCAGGAGGCATCCGTACTAGATAACATAAGCTGGCTCCTTTCCAAGTGAGGGAGCAGTGGCTCTACTACGCTACGAGAGTCTCTCCCAAGTGACTGAACTTCTCACCCTCTCTCTAGGGGAGAGGCCAGCCGGCCGCTTGTATCATGGTGTTCTTTGAGTCATGTGACCCACACTTTACCATCATAGCGGAGAGTATGGAAACAAGCTTTTGCCTTCTGGCTCGGCTCTCTTTTCGTCGCAACCAGTGTTGCCAGGTCTGCTTATTATAAGCGACTTTGGGCTTGTTTTTGGGGGGCTTGTTTTAAAGTATAGTTGCTTATTTGGGCTTGTTTCTTAATGTTGTTTATAAACCAGTGGTTCTTAAACATTTTCATGGCAAGGACCCCCAGATTAATGTATTTGTCCACAGACCCTCATTTGAAATTATATTTTTTGCAAGGCCAGTACCAGATTTTCCACAAGATTGTTTTGAAAATAGCAGATCTACAAACTCACAGCTTTTAGATCGGCAATTTTCAAACAGCCAACGTATATAGGTTTGAAGTGCATGTAGCTTAGTCGTTTCTTTTAGGCTTTCACAGCCCCGCGGTTGCTTATTTCTCTCGCAAAATCTGGCAACACTGTTCATGATCATCATAGGGGAGAGCAGGAACAAGCTTTTTGCCTTCTGGCTCAGCTCTCTTTTCATCACAACAGTGCGGTGCATCGACCGCAGTACCCCTCCTGCTGCTCCCATTCTCCGGCTGATCTCCCGCTCCGTCCGTCCCTCCCTCCCTCCCCCCCTCACACTCGTGAACAAGACCCCCGAGATGCTGAAACTCCTTCATTTGGGGCAAGGTCTCCTTCCCTATATGCATGGAGTGAACAATCCACCTCCCTCAACATCCTGCATATACAGAAAGTGCAATTTCCAAAGGGCTGATTATGATGATAACCTACATTCCTATTCCTATCACGACTAGTCAACACGGCATGGACGCGCGAGGTCATCGGCTACTTGACGTGATGAATTTACTACGCTTCTAAACAGACGTTTGCCTTGACATACACCCTGACACACACACACACACACATGCACACACACACACACACACACAGACACACACACACACACGTTTGTATTACTATACTTGTGAGGACCTCAACAGACAGCCATGTTATGAATGCCATTTAAAAAAAAATATTGACATTTTTAACCGTAAGCCTAAAGCCAAAAAACTGCAGATCTATAAGCCCACAACGCGTCGCGCTGCGACGCGTTGTGGGCTTATAGATCGGCTGTTTTCCGGTGCATGACACTGGCGCGCAACTAAGTATAAATCATGTTTAACTCTAATTCCAATCCCTAAACCTAACCTCTAAATGTTAGGTCAGGTTAAAAAGCAATCCTGACCTGAATGTTTTTCTGATTGTAAACTTATCTTTAGAAAATGTTTTTTTTAACTATAAAACAACCATTTGTCTTGTGAGGACCAGGAAAACGGTCCTCACAATGTATATTTCTTTTCAAATTCTACTATACTTGGTCCTCGCAAGTATAGTAATACAAACACACACACACACACGCACGCACGCACGCGCACGCACGCACGCACGCACGCACACAGTCCAACACACTGCCCTGTGATATCCACCCACATGCTGTAGTAGCAACAATCACATTAATATGGCGTCAAGGCAATCCACTTGGGGGGGGGGGGGGGGGGGGTTTGCCATTAAACATTCATGGCCCAGTTTAATTTATGACGCTGGACAGGCAGACAGGCAGGCAGCAGAGACATTATTTATCATTTATTAATCCAAGCCACACTCGCCCGGCCGAACCCTTGACCCGCTGAGGGCCAGCTAGCTTCTCCCATCTGCAGGGAGACACCATGAGCCCCATTTATACTCAAAATACGCGGCATGCTTTGACGCATTGTCAGCAGTGGGGTGGAAGAAGTACTCAAATGTTTTACTTAAGTAAAAGTATCAATAATGCAATATAGCAATACTCTGTTACAAGTACAAGTCCTGTATTCAAAATTGACTTGCGTTAAAAAGTACAAAATGATTGACATAAAAATATACTTAAAATACCAAAAGTAAAGTAAGTACTCATTATGAAGATTGTCCCATTTCACAAGTTCAATATGAATTGAAAAAGTATTTTGAAAATAGACGATCTACAAGCTCACAACACGTCGCATTGCGACGTGTTGTGAGCTTAACGTATATTTTCAAATAGCCAAAGTATATACGGTTAAAAAGGTTAATGTTTTGTAATAATATTCAAAATCTTCAAAGTAACTTTTCAAATAATTGTAGTGGAGTAAAAGTACAATATTTGCCTCTGAGATGGTGGAGCATAAAGTATTGAAAATTGGAAAGTCAAACTTCAATCATTTTACAGTACTTGAGTAAATGTACTTAGTTACTTTACACCAGTGCGATCTACAAGCTGACAACGTGGCACACTGCGGCGCATCGTCAGCTTGTAGATCGGCTGTTTTGGGCGTGTGCGACACCGATACGCGATCAAAGTATAATGGAGGCCCCTTTTAGAATGGCTAACGCTAACACTGGCTTGAAAACAACACATAAGGATGGAGCTGCACTAACCTCAATACATCACTCTATGTGAAACACATGCCCCACTTCTAATAGAGCCACTGTGTCAATGTCACGCACGTCTAATCACAAAACTGGGCTTTCCCAAAATTGTGTCATAATAATAATAATAGCCTCGTTCCTAGCCTTTACTAATCAGCGAAAGAGAAAAGCCTGAAATGCCCCCTATAACCGCATATCTGTCTAAATACCTCCAAAAAGTTAGTGACACCCACAGTCACGAAACTAGAGGGAGCGTAAACAACAATCTGGTACCACCCACCCATAAAACAAACATGGGCAAATTCTCCTTCTACAGCACGGCCAAAAAGGTATGGAATAGTCTAACCCCATGCCTCAAAAAATGCAGTTCGCTGGGCTCATTTAAAACAGCCCTAAAAACTCATCTTTCTGGAGGCCATAAGAGGAGGTAGTACCAGTTTCCCGGTAGACAGACGACCCCCCTCCCCTTTCTTTTGTACATTTTTTATTTTTGTATTTGTCATGCTTTTTTTGTACATAGTGGTATTTTTTCTCTGTATTTTTATGTTGATTTTTGAACGGTTTGGTTGCTACTATATATGTCTATGAAATTAATTCAAGGACCCCAACGGAAAAAAGACAGCAAGGACTTTTTTGGTCGGACCTTTTAGACAAAAGTATTATACATGTAACTGTGTTGTTTTACATTCTTTTGCCTTATACAAATTTCAATTAATCAATCAAAGCCTGGTCACTCAAAGTGACTGCCGGTCAATCACAGCGCGCCTTTTCCGGGACTTTGTAAGAATCTAGTTGTATAAAAATATCACGCGTGGTGTGTTGCCCTCTGTATGTCTTTTCCCTTATTGGTGTATACGGGTGATTGAGTGGTGCTGACTGAGTGATTGAGTAGGCTGGGATCAATACAATCTTCGGGTTTCTGATCCGGTCGGAGTGGAAAATAACTTTTAAGTCATCAGCTGGCCCGGAACCAACTCCAAAATCATCACCTTGCTAAACTAATGGCCTAAGTCATTTTTTGAGGAAAATGATATTTTTGCCTAAGTCAGCTCCTCATGACACTGACCACCTCTGGTAAAATATATCTATCTCCTAATTGAAAAGGATCATGCTATTCCCGCCCCTTATAATATAATGGCCTAACTCCCTAGTGTGACTTAGGCCAAAATAGGCATTTTGTTTGGCTTAAGTCACTTGTTTTTGTGACTTAGGCCAACAGTATTGCCAATTGATTTTGACTTAGGCCAAAATCATATGGCCTAAGTCAGGTTTAATCCTATTTAAACCTATTTAAATCTCTTATGTTACATAACTGACAGACAGTGTTATTTCTAAATTAATAGTCATAATTTGTTATAAACGTTTTGGGTGAAATGATTAAGAAATATCCTATAGTTTTGTTTTGGATCATTTTTTTTTATTTTTCCTGAAAAACAAAAAAAAATGACTTAGGCCATTAGTTTAGCAAGGTGACAAAAATGATTCTCCTAGTTTAAAACTTGTTTAGTTTGGTATAATATTTTTGTTTCTTTTGGTATAATAATGGTTTGGTATCTTTTAGTCTGGTGGTTGCAGCTACCAGGTGGACCCTGCTGGTGATTGGCTCCTGTGACCAGGCTGTGGACCATGAATCTGGCTGCCATTAGATCTCAGATGTCTTTCTCCTGTCCAGCCCCCAACCACACCAGTCTTCATAGTTTGCCAGTGTTTTAGAGTTGTCAGTGATAAGATGGGTTACTTACAGCCATGGTAGTGTAGGGGTGGGTGGCCTTTTTATTTAGTTTGATCATGTGTTTCTGTAGTTCAGAGTTAGGTAAGTTGAGGACTTTTGCCGACACACCAAGGCGGAACCATCATATCCAAACCTAATCAGCCTACAGTCCTTTAAGAGTTACAACAGAAGTTATTTATTTCATTTTATTTTATTTACTAATTTTTTATCCCACCTGGTATGGGCACTGATGACGCAGAGGAGAGGACACACCCTCAGCACCCACAGCATCCCCGGTGGGAATTGAACCCAGGAACTTCTAGCTGTGAGGCGACAGCGCTACCGACTGCGCTACCGTGTGCCTTACAACTGTCTCTGTACAACATACATTCTATGTACATTTATGTGTTAAAGGTAAGCAGGTTTTTTTACCTACTCCCTCTATCGTCTCTCTTCTCACGAAAACTACAAAATAAAATTTTAAAATCACCCACTTCTATCCACCTGTAAGCCTGTGATGTGACATTAAAAGTAGATTCTTGAATTCTGAACCGCCAGCCGGGTGAAGCTGAGGATTAATTTCTCATGGGATTAATAAAGGTCTAACTTTCCTTCATCTTCTACCTATCGGCGCAGAGCGGTCGGCGGTGCGTGGCGCGTACAGTACGTGCGGCGGCTTTCACAACGTACCTCGGAACCATTTGGAGTCGTGTTTGACGGTGCGCAGGGCGGGGCTGTCGCCCAGGCTGCGATAGATCACAGCGTCGATGGCCAGGAAGTCTGTCACTGTGCCCGTAAAGAGACTCCCATCTGAGAGAGAGAGAGAGAGAGAGAGAGAGAGAGAGAGAGAGAGAGAGAGAGAAAGTGAAGGAAGAGAGACAGATTAAGGAGAAAGAGAGGAGACAGATGGAGAGATAGCACAAGGTCAGGGAGATTCAAAGCGAACAAGCAATGCGTTGCAGCGAGGGCTCTGAATATAAAATGAATGGTAAAGGCAAAGGCAAGGACACATGAGTGTGTGTCTGCTCAGAGGGCCTGACAACTGGACTTTTTTGCACTGTGGTTTTTGTCCGGTTTGTTTTGAGTGTTGAATATTTAATGGACCTCAATGGAAACAAGCCTTATGCATTTTTTTGTCCCATCCAATTTTGTTCTTGTTTTTTTTACTCGTTGCACTGCCTGTACCTTCATTGCATTTTTTTTCGATCAATTATTCAATCAAGCAATCAATCAACAGATCATTTTCCGTTGTAGTGCCCAAACTGTGTTTAAATCACGTTTGAAAACTCACTTGTACTCCTTGGCTTTCGATGATTCAGACTGAGAGTTGCTGAATGGGATATTATCACGTTTAATCAGACTATTGATTGGTCTAAGTAGGTGAGATACAAACCTACCCACGTTTAATCAGATTATTGATTGGTCAAAGTAGGTGAGATACTGACCTACTGATGGGGCTCAGTCAGTGGTGGAAAAAGTACTCAAATTCTTTACTTTAGTTACTTTAAGTAAAAGTACCAATACTGAAGTATAGAAATACTCTGTTACAAGTAAAAGTCCGGAATTAAAAATGTACTCGAGTAAAAGTACAAAAGTATTGGTATCAAAATCTACTTAAAGTACCAAAAGTAAAAGTACTAAAATGTTTGAAAATAGCAGATCTACAAGCTCACAACGCGTCATGGAATTGATTCTGAAGTTATTGAGAATCTGAAAATCAATGAGGTTTTGTCTCATTTCTCTTGTTGACTCTAGTGGGGACCTGACGTGACGTCATGTCTCGAGAGACGAGAGTGATGTCATTTAAATCAAATCACTGCCACAAACATTATGTCGTTCTAATAAAGTCGTTCTGTTGAATTGCCTGCCAACCATACCGGTAAAGACCAGGAACATGAATTGAATAGCTTGCATGCACATACTGTATCACTTCAATGTGCATCAGTTTAAGCCAAGATGCTTTATCTTTGACTGCGGAAATGAAATGAAAGTGATTGAGTGAGTGCCCTAGATTAGCACCAATATTTGTCAACAACTACCAATACTAGAGAAGCATCAATAGTGGTATCGATAGGCAGGATCAATAAGGGGATCGAAATAGATAAAAATGTACGATCTCCATCCCTACTCCTCAGAATAGATCAGGGAGGTGCCAAAGATCAGGGGGGTGTGTGTATGTGGGGGGGTACATTTTAAATACAAAACCCACAACTTGCATTTTTGTGTCATTACACTGTCAAAAAAGAGTCTACATTTTTCAAGATTTTTCAACAAATCACACATCTGCTCCCATACCGTGTCTACCTCTTCCTGATCTCTCTGTCTGCATGTGATTGTGTGACTCGAGACAAGTATGTCTGTCTGTCTGTCTGTGTGTGTCTGTGCGTGTGTGTGCGTGCGTGCGTGCGTGCGTGTGTGTGTGTGTGTGTGTGTGTGTGCGCGCGTGCGTGCGTGCGTGCGTGCGTGTGTGTGATTGTCTAACTAGAGACAGGTGTGTGGAGTCTCTTGGAGCCTCATCAGCTGCAACTCTTCAGCAGTCTAGCCTCTATATAAAGTCTGTCTCGCTCTGCACTCCTTGCCAGATTCTAGTAATGTGTTGTTTTTCGAGCTGAGCCTAGAACAGAACCTAGAACAGAACCTAGAACAGAACCTAGAACAGAACACTAGAACAGAACACTAGAACAGAACCTAGAACAGAACCTAGAACAGAAGGAAACAGAGCTCAATGTAATACATACGCGCTGGCGTGCTGTGGGTCATACTGTACCTGCGAACAGAGCCACGTTGGCGTGCCGCGGGTCATACGGGCAGCGTGCCATGCCACTGACGGGCTCCGACACCATCTCCAGCGTGTCCCTCTGTAAAAGATATATACATTTAGAACCGAAGAACATCAAACACATTCCTGAGATTCATTAGAATTTGTGACATTTCTTCTTTTATTAAATTTTTTTGTCGATTCACAGGCAGCTTTTTATGTTCTTACTCTCTGCATACATTTGTACTTTTCTCTCTGTCTATATCAGTGGTTTTCAACCAGTGGTCCGGGGACCACCAGTGTTCCTTGAGGGGGTTCCAGGGGGTCCCCAGCCAAATTAATAATTAGGAACCAAATTGACCCTTATATGTCTGTAACTCTGAGACTGTACAAATGGAACCAAATGGAACCCTGACGGGTCCATTTGGTTCCATTTGTACACTCAGAGTTAAATGAACACTAATGATGATGATACTACTGTGTAGATTGGGACCCCCAAGGAATCAAAATGGTTGAGTCCCTAGCATATCTTTTCAAATGTGGGTTCCTGGGCTAATATGTGTCAATTTGTGGGTCCTTGAAGCAAAAAAGGTTGAAAACCACTGGTCTATATGATTTTGAATAGGGAAAAAAATCTTCATGACTCAGGGGACTCATGTTTTTTTATAAATCAAAATTCGATACTAGACCAGTAGCCAGATAGACATGCAGATCAACAGACAGACAGATAGACAGACAGACAGACAGACAGACAGACAGACAGATATACCCACAGTGTAGTTGGCACACAGGGGGTTGAAGGCGTTGGTTCCACAGACGAAGAGGCCGTCGTGCTGGCTCAGTAGGACCTTGATGAAGTTGCGACATTCTCCCTACGAAACCAAAACAAATCGAACAAAAAACATCAGCAAAGCACAGAGGATTAGAAGAGGACCACAACACCACAAGGTCGGCGCTGATAACGAAGACTGCTTTATTAAAGAATCAAAGACACTGACTGGTGGAAACCTTGTATGTCCAGAGAGAAATAAGCAACCAGGTTGTCTATGAAAACAAGCCCAAAACTATTATAGGCCACATAAGCACTTTAAAGCTATATACATACTGTACATCGAAACATTTTGAATATTTTAAAGAGGTGGTGCCATTGTTTTGCACTTTTTCTGTTTTTCATGTGTTTATGAGGTTGATATAACTTCATTAAGCCCCCTGGTGGTGTTTTTATGGTGTTTTATGTCTTCTCTGACTATTTTGAGTTTCTTCCTGGAGGCTGAAACCTTGAGGGTCAAACGTGCCAATGGAGAAACAGCACTTTAATGACACAGTAAAATTATACCCTCCCCCTCATTATCATAACACAACAGGTGTGGGCATGAGGAGGAGGAGGGACTAGGACAGGTGGGTGGTGCTAAGGTGGTGGAGGTGAGAACCAGGTATACTTAATGAACTGGAGGCGTGTCCACATAAAAACATAATTTTAAAACTTTCTGCACACTTTTTTGAAAAAAATCTTCCTCCTTGTATAACCATAATACCTGGTGATTAGGTTTTAGGGGGGGGGGTCTCTGAAAATCACGGCACCCCGTCTTTAACAACACAAATCTGATACTGCTGTCTCTGGCACAAACTATTTGTAGATGGGGGGTGTGTATGTGTGTGGGGGCGGGGGGGTCCTTTGGGGGTCCTTGACATGAAAATGTTTGAGAACCAGTGAACCACTGGTTTAAACAACATTAGTAAACAAGCCCAAACAAGCAGAAAAACGCTTATAATAAGCAGACATGGCAACACTGGTCCAAAACTGTTACATTTCAGATAAGAAGAAAAAAAAAGAACCTGTGGTTCTTATTTGCTAATAATTTCACCCACTTCTTCACACCTATAAACCTGTGATGTGACAATAAAATGTATTCTGATTCTGACTATTTAGTCACAAGCTCTTATCAATACTTTTCATTGGTCGATTAATATTATGAAACTCACTTAAGCACTTTAACTTTCAGCTGTTTTTGCAACAACAACAACAAAAAACATACAAAAGTTCAAATAAGGAGATACAAGGTTTCTTTCCCGACACGAAACGGAATCAAGAAAACACGGCAAAGCAAGAGAGGATTAGAGAGGATCGGGGACAGCATCACAAGGTCGCCGGCTGATAAAGACTACTTATAAAGACGGCTGTGAATCAAAGCTAAGCACAAAACCACCTCCCACAGTGTTGTAAATGTAAACGATGCTCGTGAGACTATGAGGAACACCCCCCCCCCCCTCCTCCACCTCCCCCCTGTGGGGAAACAACACCTTCCACATCCACAACCCATGCTGTTTAGAACAACGGTTATAGGGCTAACACGGTGGAATGGCTTCATTTAAGTCAGTGGTTTTCAACCAGTGGTCCGGGGACCACCAGTGCTCCTTGAGGGGGTTCCAGGGGGTCCCCAGCCAGATTAATAGTTAGGAACCAAATTGGATTTGGATCCAGTTGTCATCACGATACCACAGTTAAGAGGTCTAAGTGTAACACCCGGGATTCGAACCCGGGTCTCCTGCGTGGAATGCCAACATATTATGTTATGAGCTTGTAGATCTGCTATTTTTATAGCAGGGATATAGGTGTCGAGGGAAAATGGAGCAGACCAAGTAAAAAAAAAAAGTTTAATCTGAAACACAATTTTATACAATATAGAGGGGGTCCCTGCTTCATCTCTCTCTCAGCTAGGTCCATTTGGTTCCATTTGTACACTCTCAGAGTTAAATGAACACTAATGATGATGGTACAGTGTAGATTAAGACCCCCAAGAAATCAAAATGGTTGAGTCCCTGGCATATCTTTTCAAATGGGGGTCCGTGGGCTAATATGTGTCAATTTGGGGGGCGCTTGACAATGTGCATTAAATTCACCCATTCATTCACCCATTCATTCACACACACACACACACACACACACACACACACACACACACACACACACACACACACACACACACACACACACACACACACACACACACCGACGGCGGAGGAAACCATGCAAGGCACCAACCTGCTCATCGGGAGCAATTAGGGGTTCAGTGTCTTGCTCAAGGACACTTCGACACTAACTCTGGGGGATGCCTGGCTGGGATCGAACTGGGTTGCCAAGTGGCCGCTCTACCTCCTGAGCCACAGGTACCTCCTGACCCCCAGTTAGGGGGCTCCCAAATTATTATTATTATTTTTTTTTTGGTGGGGGGGTCCCCAGATGACTAGCTTAATGTGCAACATTGTTTTCTCTCAACAGTAAACAAACTAACATACCGTATAAGTGTATACAGGGTATTTGCACATTTCTAAAGTGACAATATAAGTACAATTTGACAGTGAATGTTGAAAACCGGGTAATGTTAGTGTTTTAAAAAAAAAAAACATTTATCAGGACTCAGGACACACAGCTTGGACAATCCCTGCCAAACTGAGATGTCTGTTCCACTATACTGGT
The DNA here is from genome assembly GCF_963454915.1 of Gymnoscopelus microlampas. Classification (NCBI taxonomy): domain Eukaryota; kingdom Metazoa; phylum Chordata; class Actinopteri; order Myctophiformes; family Myctophidae; genus Gymnoscopelus; species Gymnoscopelus microlampas. The sequence continues at coordinate 51,354,757 of NC_139942.1, read as the reverse complement.
GGCTTATAGGCGGAAAAGGACATTTCGGATCTTAATGCCGTTTTTATTTTCTAATTATTATTATTATTATTGTTTTTTACATATTGTTAGCCTCATAGCATAATTGCCAGGAAAGAAAAGGGTCATATTGACATTTCTGCCTAACTCTACTCTCCTAACACTGCTGCTTCATTGTGCTTTATTGTCTCCGCCAGAGGTGGAGAGTATGTTTTAGTTCTTGTCCTTCCGTGTGTCCGTCCGTCTCAGCCAAGCTAGCATTGGTCAAGCTTCACGTGACATGTGACAATATGTTGTCACCAATGCTTTTGATTGGCTAGCGAGACGCATGACAAAATAAAATCCTATAAATAGGTGTGTCACTTCAAAAAATCATTTATATTTTTTTAAGTGAGCTTCCATCAGCCAAGCTAACATTGGTCAAGTGACATGTGACAATATGTAATATAAATAGGTAAGACAGGATTAATCAGGAACAGTACTAGACCTGTGCTCCGAGGAGCACATTTTCTGGTATTGCCTCTGTCCTCAGCCTATCAGAACGCTTGTTACACATTCCAAAATCACTTTCTGCCGAATCAACTAGATCAGGGGTCTCATTTTCAGACCAAGGACCCCCTAGCTGAGAGAGAGATGAAGCAGGGACCCCCTCTATATTGTATAAAATTGTGTTTCAGATTAAACATATTTACTTTTTTACTTGGTCTGCTCCATTTTCCCTCGACACCTATATCCCTGCTATAAAAATAGTAGATCTACAAGCTCATAACATAATATGTTGGCATTCCACGCAGGAGACCCTGGTTCGAATCCCGGGTGTTACACTTAGACCTCTTTACTGTGGTATTGTGATGACAACTAGATTTACCTTGAGATGAGTAAAGGACAACCTATATCAGTGGTTCTGTCATGGCAGCTTGGCAGTCCTGTCTGTCTTTTAACTTCTGCTTGTTTGTCCATTATAGGTTGGAGCTGCACTCTGCTTGTGGGGAGGTGTGTCCTAGCAGTTACTGTCTTCCATCCTGCAATCACCTGGCTAGCTACTAATACCTGGCTGCGACTGCACGCGGTGCTCAGTTAAATTTCCAGCTAGAGCACATGCTGGTGCAGCTATAGCAGTAGGCCAGTTCGTCTTGCTTTAGAACCAGTTTCATTCTTGACCGTCAGTAACATACAGCGGGACAGACTCCCACGCAGCTCCAACCTGGACAGAAGACTGGAGATCTACAAGAAAGACTGCCTTTGTTCCTTGCAACTTTGGACCCCTGCTTAAACTTCTTTTTGGTGAAATCCTACCTAAGTTATTACTTCAGCTTTTGAAGCCTGTACCTACAGGATAAGTTCCTTATTGAATAAAGACTCTTTAGTTTACATTCTATATATATACATTCTATATATTCTGGGTTCACTCACTCTCTGCCTTGCCAGGTTCTCAACATTGTCTTGAGCCAGCTCCTTTTTGACATTTTTCTGTTGCCTTTGGTAGTCATGGCTGCCAGTTCCCTCCTGATGTTATGTGGGAGTTCCGACTGCTCCAGACAATACCGAATAACTGCTAGCTTGCATAAGGTCTTCAAACTAGGATTTAAGTCTAAGACGTACAGGTCATCAGGGGTTTTGCCAGGGGTTTTGGCTCCTCCAAAGAGGATGATACGATCTCCCACCATGCAACAGCACATCCTAGACATATGATAAGGGCCTTTCCCCCTGGACTCAACCATCTTCCAGGAGAAGGTATCTGCATTGAATTTCCACAGATCAGTAGGCCTACCAATAGAACAGTACAGGTCCCAACAGTGGCAGTCACAGAATACGTACAGCTCTCCATGGTAGGTAAAGGCTGATGTGTGTATAGTGTAGCTGTGGAAGAAACGCTCGCATCTGATGTGTGTGTAGTGTAGCTGTGGAAGAAACGGTTTAGAAGGCGTGCTCAGCCAGCAGTTGGTCTCTGTGTCAAACACTCTGATGTCGTATTCCCATTTGCACCTAAATACAAACATCTTTGTCCCGATGATGGTGGCGGAGTGATGCATTGAAACAGGTGGAGGAGTGCCTCTGGTGTTAATTAAAGCCCAGACCATTGTGGTGGTGTCCAACGTGTAGATGTCATTAGTGTATCCTGTCCGTGTCCCTCCTCCATGGATAAACATGACCTTGCCCAGGACACAAGCTGAGTGGGCGTACCTCCCCTCTGGAACGGTCCCTGAAACCCCGGGCTTGAACCATCTGTGGGTGTGCACGTCGAATGCATAAAGCACGTTGCAGTAATTATGCTCTCCCCAGATGTAGACGGTATCTTCTACCAGCACAGCTGTGTGGCCGTGGCGCATGGAGGGAACCTCCCGCCGATGAGGCAACTTCACCCAGAGTAAGGACACTGCGTTGAAGATGTACACGTCAATCTGAGTCAATCTGTTGCCATGGAGGAATCCTCCAAAGGCGAACACCTTGTGCTTCACTGCAACAGCAGCGTAAAAACATTGTCCTGAAGCTCCATCCAGACTCACCGCCCAGCAGAACATTTCACACACAATAGATACAATTGGATTGATCGCGTCCTGCTCTGTCAAAGTGTCCTTTCCGTGTGTGTGTGTGTGTGTGTGTGTGTGTGTGTGTGTGTGCTATTGTATCACACACAGTTTATTGGTTCAGTGGCACAAACGTCACGCAAAGTGTGACGAATCCACAAAGCCGATGAGTTGGCTTGGCCAATTGAGGAAGCCGATTACTGTTCATCTCCCTAATATGGCAAATTACATTGCCAGCCATTGGCGCCGACATTTTAACCTTTGCATAAGAGTTTGCATTGGTTGTCAAGACTAGGTCAAGCGCTACGGCCTAAGGTGGATTCTGAAGAGGTGAGTCTTCAGATTACGGCGGAAGACTGCAGGGAGTGAATCTGCAGTTCTATCTGCAAGGGGCGTTCGTTCCACGGTTTAGGAGCCAGAAGTTGACAGAAGAGAGACGAGTCTGGGATGTGTGGAGCGTTGTCCCGGATGTTTTACCTGTTGATGCTACTGAGTTGTCTACCAATATGTATTGTATTGTATGTATATATCCTCTCTGTCGGGTGGAAACCTCATTATGTCCAAAACTTTTCAGGATTCAAATTCAAAAGCATCAAAAGTAGCAGATCTACAAGCTCAAAACGTGTGGTTTGGCACCGCATTTCGAGCTTGTGGATCTGCTTCTTTTGATGCGTTTGTGTGACGCTGTAGTATGATCAAGTAGCCTGGGATAGTTTTCGGGAATCTATTCATTCAATGAATGAATGGATGAATGGATGGATGGATGGATGGATGGATGAATGGATGAATGCTGTATCTGTTTGATATTTACCTCACATTTCTTCAGCCTGTGAAAGCCTGACCTCCACCCCCCTCTCTATCTCTCTCTCTCTCTCTCTCTCTCTCTCTCTCCTCCCACCTGCTATTTAATGGCTTAGCTACTTGTAACCTGTTCTGACTCACCTCGCCTGTCTGTCTGTCTGTCTGTCTGTCTGTCTGTCTGTCTGTCTGTCTGTCTGTCTGTCTCTCTCTCTCTCTTTAAGTATGTCTCTTTTTTGGGCGGTGCAACCGCCCCTATATGTGAGGTTTGGACATCGACCCAATTGCACCCCCCCAACCCTGCGCTGTGATTGGCAACCATTGTACCCCCCTAACCCTGCACCGTGATTGGCCACCATGACTCTATTCAGGACTGTGATTGGCTAGAAACACATGACACATAAATAGGACTATGCACTTAAAAAAAACACTTTTATGTTTTTTTTTTAAGTGAATCACTTCCATCACTGTGATGACCACTGTGACCACACCGCCCACTTCACACTGGGTGTGATTTTTTTCCATCTCTTTTAACTCTCTCTCTCCCTCCCTCCCTTGCCCCCACAAGCCTTTGATTCGGGGACATTCTCTCTCTCTCTCTCTCTCTTCCATCCATTCTCCTTTAATCTGTGACGCCCTTTGAAGTGACATCACATTATCCCCCCCACCCTAACCCCACCTCTGGTGTCCTTTATACCTTCTACCTCTCTGAAGCACTCACCCACGTGTGTCTCTCTCTCTCTCTCTCTCTCTCTCTCTCTCTCTCTCTCTCTCTCTCTCTCTCTCTCTCTCTCTCTCTCTCTCTCCCTCTCCCTCTCTCTCTCTCTCTCTCTCTCTCTCTCTCTCTCTCCCCCCCTCTGCTTACTACAAACACCATCGCTGCATCCCTCATGTGCTGATTTCAATTACTATCCTCCCTACGGTTATTATTATGTTATGTCACTAACCCCCCGCCCCCTCTCTCTCTCTCTCTCTCTCTCTCTCTCTCTCTCTCTCTCTCTCTCTCTCTCTCTCTCTCTCTCTCTCTCTCTCTCTCTCTCTCTGTGTCTCTCTCTCTCTCTCTCTCTCTCTCTCTCTCTCTCTCTCTCTCTCTCTCTCTGCCAGGGTTGCCAGATCTGCTTATTATAATGTCCCCGCAATATTTTATTTGAAAATAGCCGATCTGCAAGCTCACACCGCGTTGTGAGCTTGTAGATCTGCTATTTTCAAATAGCTGACGTATATGTTTAAAGTGCTCACGCGGCCCATAGTCGCTTCTTTTGGGCTGGTTTTCCTAGACCTGGTTGCTTGTTTCTCTCACAGAATCTGGCAACACTGCTCTCCACCCGTTCCATCTAGATTGGATTACACCTGAGGCGGTGAGCCACATGTGTTCTAAATGTAATAAATCTCAGGGTTTGTCTTTTAAAACTCAGGTAACCTGCATGGCCATCAATCTGCACTGAGCTCCTCTGTTGCTGCTCGATCATGTTTCTCTCCCACAGCGTGCTGTTTCATCCCTCCCTTTTAAATGGAAAATGTCATCTTATCACATCATAATATATTTATTATCCCACATTTTTGTAGCCCGAGACCCAAAAGAGACATTTTATATCTCACAGGGACCAAAACGTGAGCTTGTAGATCGGCTATTTTCAATTCCGCTTAAAAGTTACATTTGTGGGATTTCAAGGTTCAAGATTCAAGGTTAATTAATGGCATTTCTTTTCATTGTTTTAATTGTATTCATATTTGTATTCAACAGTGATCTGTTGATCTACATTAAATTGAACTCAGATACCCGTCTCCACCGCCAGAAAGCTCTGAGCTGTTCACAAAAACAATCTGGCTAATCCAGGCGTGCACAGTGGGTTTGTGTAGTTTCAGCGTGTACTTTGTACACACAGAGTACAAGACACTTACGTTGGCCTACAAAGCAGCCAAAGGTATGGCACCCCCACCATACCTTCAAAGCCTGATCCAACCCTACAACCCTCCCGCTCACTCAGGTCAGCTAACACAGGAAAGCCACTATAGACTAGTGTTGATTTTGACAGCAAATTTTTATTTAGTTTTAGTCATAATCTTTTGAATCAAATTCCATTTAATTTTAGTCATATTTTAGTCATCTGAAATTTGACTGTTAGTCTAGTTTTAGTTGACTAAATATCATAAAACTATAGTCGACTAAATCTACAGTTGATTTAGTCGACTAGTGTATTTTGGTGGTGCCTTGATGCCATCGTAATGGCTGATTTTATACTTGGTTGCGTGCTGAAAATAGCAGATCTACAAGCTCACAACGTGTCGCAGCGCGACGCGTTGTGAGCTTGTAGATCTGCTATTTTCAGAGTGCAGCACCCGAGCACAAACAAACATAAAATGACTTATCTTAGTTCTACTGGATCTCTTCTCCACTAGTCCCTCACTAACATTTTAGTTTAGTTTTTATTTGTTGAGGAAATTGTCAAAATATTTAGTCTTATTTTTAGTCATCAAAGCTTAGTTTTTATTTTGATTTGATTTAGTTTTCGTCAGTGAAAATAGGTTGTCGACCAACATTTTTCGTCATAGTTTTAGTCGACGAAATCAACACTGCTGCATAGCCTGCAAAGACAACTAATAAAACAAAAACATTGGACAGAGGCGATCGTCTTCCAACATGCTTGTGTTGCTAGTGAACACTTCCAATCAATAAAGTTTTATGTATGGATATGTGGCTAAAGGTTTGTCATGGCCATTCGTCAGAAATCGATCGGGGAGCTAGGAAGAAAAGAACAGGTGATTTCTCATAACAATGGTGTGTGCTCAAGAAGACTTTGTCCCTCGTTTTCTTATGGATGGCAGGGTGGCAAAAATAAGCTGTACTAAATTGATAGGCAGCGTTGCCATGGGTGTATTGATTGTCTACTGCAATGTTTTTAAGACCAAGGACCCGCTAGCTGAGAAAGAACCCCCCACAACATATTGCATAAAATTGTGTCACAAATTTGACTTTTTGATTGCTTTCATACTGTAGTGTAGATAGCTTCATAGACGTGTTTGACAGCACTACCTATGATGTTTTGTACATGTTTCTAAAATGTTTTAGGGGTCCCGGACCCCTGTTGAAGAGCCCTGGTGTACTGCATCCAGGTAATGTTTTGCCTCCACTTATGCCACACCCACTGACAAAAACGTCATACTGTGTGTGTGTGTGTGTGTGTGTGCATGCATGTGTGTGTGTGTGTGTGTGTGTGTGTGTGTGTGTGTGTGTGTGTGTGTTAGCGCTACGCCACGCGCACGTGCACACGCTCGCACATAGTACGTGCGCCCCTGAGCGATCGCCGATTGAAATAACCTCTTTAACATGTTGGCCTGTTTATTAACCCACAATATATGTTGAATGTTATTCTATTTACTTGCATAATGGGGACACTTTAGTGTTGTCATAAACATTCACCTTGCAGACGTCACCTCTGTATTTTAGTTCATGAATCCATTATATCAGGGGTCTTCAACGTTTTCAGGCCAAGGACCCCTTAGCCGAGAGAGAGGTGAAGCAGGGACCCCCTCTATATTGTATAAAATTGTGTTTCAGATTCAACTTTTTTTTATTCACTTGGTCCGCAGCGCGAGGCGTTGTGAGCTTGTAGATCTGCTATTTTTGGCTAAAGTTCTCCTCAGAAAACGGATGGTAGGGTTCAAGTGGTTAAGGTAAAAAAATAAAATCATATCACACAAAGATTTGGCGGACCCCCTGTAGTAACTCTGAGGACCCCCTAGGGGTCCCGGACCCCCTGTTGAAGACCCCTGCATTATATTATCCAAACGTTCTCTATGGACTTCAGTACATCTGACGGTAGGCTATGCCTACACCTACAGTAGCCTACTTAGCAGGTCACACAATGTACCATTGATTGCATCCAGCGGGGGTCATTCCTATGTTAATTAACACAGTTGACAGTTTTGGTAAGAGGTGCGAGTGGTTGTGTGTGTGTGTGTGTGTGTGTGTGTGTGTGTGTGTGTGTGTGTGTGTGTGTGTGTGTGTGTGTGTGTGTGTGTGTGTGTGTGTGTGTGTGTGTGTGTGTGTGTGTGTGTGTGTGTGTGTGTGTGTGTATGTGTGTGTGTGTGTGTGTGTGAACATTAAAGTGTGAACTGACCTCATGTTTGCCCTTCATTCTGCACACTCGGATGTCATTCTTATTGGATTCCCACGTCCGCTTCTGCCAAAGCAATGATGACAATGACATGACCGTGAGCACAGCTATACATCAGCTCTATTGGTGTGAAGTGTACCGTGTGTGTGTGTGTGTGTGTGTGTGTGTGTGTGTGTGTGTGTGTGTGTGTGTGTGTGTGTGTGTGTGTGTGTGTGTGTGTGTGTGTGTGTGTGTGTGTGTGTGTGTGTGTGTGTGTGTGTGTGTGTGTGTGTGTGAGTGTGTGAGTGTGACTGAGACAGAGAGACAGGGAGACAGATAATGAGAGAAAGCGAGAGAATGAGAGAGAGACAGAGAGACACACAGACAGACAGACCGAGAGAGATAGACAGAGACAGAGAGAGAGACAGAGAGAGAGACAGACATACAGAGACAGACAGACAGACAGACAGACAGACAGACAGACAGACAGACAGACAGACAGAGAACAGGTCTCACCTTGCTGAAGAACATCTCGTCTCCCACCATGTTGTCCAGCTCTACTCTGTACAGATCATCCCTGTAGGACACATCAATCACAACACATCACCATGACAACACCTGCAGTACAACATCAAACCATATTCAGCACAGTGCCTTTCAAATGGACTGCATGCACTACCCACACACTTAAGACATATTGTCGTACAACGGTGTCGTGCAGTGAAAATAGCCAATCTAGAGCTTGTTGATCAGATATTTGTGCTATTTAAGAAATATAACAACATTCCCCAAAATTGGTTAATGGGGTTAGGCTACATGTGTGAGGGCCATCCTGCTGAGGGTGTACAGTACAGTATGTGTTGTCTTGCAGGTCCCTGTGGGGCGGGGTCAATGAATGCACCTGGCAGCACCTGGCAGTATTTAAGGCCCGGCTGTGTTGCAACTTTCTATCTCTCATTTGGTTCAGCATCTAGTGTTTGTTTGTTTGTTTTGGCTCAGGCCTTATTTGGTCATGTTTGCACCTGTTACAACACCTTACACACACCGTATACATACAGTACATACATCTACTGACATATCCATCAACTGACACTCTGATTCCACTGACTGACACGTGCCAGTTTTGTATTATTTTGACACTTATATTTTCTTCATCCTTGAGCCCCATGTGTCTTACACCTTACACGTTTTTTCAGCATCATCTCCATACACATGTATGGGCCATCACTCATCACTAATGCTCACTATGTCTACACTATGTCTGTGTCTCATTGGTGGACTGAGGAATTGAAATCCTGTAGTTTCTATTAGCTCGGAATCCCCATCGATGATGTCACTGGTAGGCAGGTTTCTGAACAGTCCACGGCCCACCAATGAGACACAGAGTGAGTAGACAGAAATGGTGTCATCTTATAATAATGAGCATTCAGTGAGGACCAATTATATGAATATAAGGTTGAAAATGGGTGAAGTGCTCCTTTAACAGTGTTACAGTCTGTAGTCCTAAAACATGGCAATGTGAGTTGGCAATGTGTTTTCAGATACATCACCCTCATAGTGTTTTCAATTCATGCAGAAAATAACGTCTGTGGTTAACATAAGCCTAATAGCAGATCTACAAGCTCACAATGCGTCATGATGCGACGCATTGTGAGCTTGTAGAACGGCTATTTTCAAAAGATTTTAAAACATTTTATACATTCGAAAACTTGTGGGACGTTCTGCATAATGAGTACTTTTGGCACTTTAAGTACATTTTGATGCCAATTGCTTTTGTACTTTAAATTACTGACTTTTACTTGTATTTCTACATTGCAGTATTGATACTTTTATGTAAGTAAAAAATGTGGAGGCAACACATAAATGTGTGTGGGGAGGAATCAATTGGCATAACGACTAAATTGGGGAGGAAAAAGGGGTCAAAATAAAAAAAGGGGGTTCATTTATCCAAGGGAACCCAAGGTGGAGATCGATTGTGAGTTGCCCGACAAAAAGACATCATCGTCCCTGTAGCAGTGGATGTAGCAGTGGATGAGTAGCAGAGGATGTAGCAGTGGATGAGTAGCAGTGGATGTAGCAGTGGATGAGAGGTAAAGCAATAAGGCCTTGTGTGTAAAATGCCACTAAATGGATGCTGTGATGACATCCAGTGAAAGTGAAGGATGCTTGCAGTGAGTGAGTGGTGGATGCTGGAGGCGGTTGCCGTGGGTTACCTGGCTCCTATGTAGAGCGTGCGGTTGACCTGGAGGACCGTCTGGATGTGCAGCTCCTGTCTCTGAGCCAGACGATGGGCTCTGCCCACGAACACCGGGTACCTCCTCACCACTGAGACACAAAACACACACACACGCACACGCACACGCACACACACACACACACACACACACACACACACACACACACACACACACACACACACACACACACACACACATGCACAGCACGCACACACACACACACACACACACACACACACACACACACACACACACACACACACACACACACACAGAACACACAGTTTAACAGTTTAACAATTTATTTATGTCCACACACAGGGAAAGCATGCAGGGACACAAATATTTCAGGTGCAGTAAAGCATTGGTTCTCAAAGTGGGGTCCGGGGACCCCCAGGGGTCCTTGAGGGAGTTCCAGGGGGTCCCCAGCTAAATGATAGATTAGGCACCAAATGGACCCTTATGGGTCTGTAACTCTAAGAGTGTACAAATGGAACCAAATGGACCCTTATGGGTCTGTAACTCTAAGAGTGTACAAATGGAACCAAATGGACCCTTATGGGTCTGTAACTCTAAGAGTGTACAAATGGAACCAAATGGACCCGTTAGGGTCCATTTGGTTCCATTTGTACACTCTTAGAGTTACATTAACATTGAGTTTACAATATAAATTGGTGTCCCACAGATAAAAATGCCATTAAATGGGGGTCCGTAGCCTAATAATGCATGTCAAACTGGGGGTCCTTGAAATTAAAGTGGTTGAGAATCACTGCTAGAGCGGTAAAAAAATCTTCTCTTATGGGGGTCCCTGGCATATCTTTTCAAATGGGGGTCCACGGGCTAATAAGTGTCATTTTGGGGGTCCTTGACATGAAAAAGTTTGAGAACCACTGCAGTAAAGGTTACATCGCCAAACTCATGGATATGTCCTCGTGATACAACACACATGTTACTCAGCACTCCGTGGGCACAAGTATAGTGGCGGCTCCGCCATATATGGCGGCAAAAAGGCCTTGACTTTCGTCATTTTAGGGGTAAGGCCACTTAGCCTTTGGTGTTGTCATTTTTTGAGAACACAGGAAGGCCATCAAATAAAACAAGATTTTAGTCCATTGAAAGAATTAATTGAATGTAAGGGTTATGGGTGATTTTAAATGTAATATGTAGACTATCTGCAGTGCAATAAGTAAAGTATGGTATTTATCCAATCTGATCCATGCTCAGCCCTGCACCAATCAAAGTCACTGGATTGGATTAAAGATGGGGACTCAGGGGAGTTAAGAATTCAGAATCTCAACAAAAGACACTGGTGTCTACATATTGACAAGAAAGACACTGGTGTCTACATAACAAGAAAGACACTGGTGTCTACATAACAAGAAAGACACTGGTGTCTACATAACAAGAAAGAGACACTGGTGTCTACATAACAAGAAAGACACTGGTCTCTACATAACAAGAAAGACACTGGTGTCTACATGACAAGAAAGAGACACTGGTGTCTAGATAGCAAGAAAGAGACACTGGTGTCTACATAACAAGAAAGAGACACTGGTGTCTAGATAGCAAGAAAGAGACACTGGTGTCTACATGACAAGAAAGAGACACTGGTCTCTACATAACAAGAAAGACACTGGTGTCTACATGACAAGAAAGAGACACTGGTGTCTAGATAGCAAGAAAGAGACACTGGTGTCTACATAACAAGAAAGAGACACTGGTGTCTACATAACAAGAAAGAGACACTGGTGTCTACATAACAAGAAAGACACTGGTGTCTACATAACAAGAAAGACACTGGTGTCTAGATAGCAAGAAAGAGACACTGGTGTCTAGATAGCAAGAAAGACACTGGTGTCTACATAACAAGAAAGAGACACTGGTGTCTACATAACAAGAAAGACACTGGTGTCTACATAACAAGTAAGACACTGGTGTCTACATAACAAGAAAGACACTGGTGTCTACATAACAAGAAAGAGACACTGGTGTCTACATAACAAGAAAGAGACACTGGTGTCTACATGACAAGAAAGACACTGGTGTCTACATAACAAGAAAGAGACACTGGTGTCTACATAACAAGAAAGAGACACTGGTGTCTACATAACAAGAAAGAGACACTGGTGTCTACATAACAAGAAAGAGACACTGGTGTCTACATAACAAGAAAGACACTGGTGTCTACATAACAAGAAAGAGACACTGGTGTCTACATAACAAGAAAGAGACACTGGTGTCTACATAACAAGAAAGACACTGGTGTCTACATGACAAGAAAGAGACACTGGTGTCTACATAACAAGAAAGAGACACTGGTGTCTACATAACAAGAAAGAGACACTGGTGTCTACATAACAAGAAAGAGACACTGGTGTCTACATAACAAGAAAGAGACACTGGTGTCTACATAACAAGAAAGAGACACTGGTGTCTACATAACAAGAAAGACACTGGTGTCTACATAACAAGAAAGACACTGGTGTCTAGATAGCAAGAAAGAGAC
>NC_139942.1:51307594-51340094 GCF_963454915.1 Gymnoscopelus microlampas | reverse complement strand
GTGTGCGTGCGTGTGCTTGTAAAGTGCGCTAGACCGCACACTGCCCCCAGCCTGGCTCCAGCACGGTGGTGGCTCATGCGCTGCTCATTGTGTTGCTGGAGGTGTAATGTGGATCCATTGTGGTAAATGTCAGTCCATTGTCACACGGTGTGAAGTGAAGTGTATTTCCTCCCCCGGGGGCCCATGCGATACAAAACCCCACAATTAGAAAGCAGCTTTGGGGGGCTAATGGTGCGACTGCTAATTGTAATTGTTATACGGCCACATAATTAAAACGCTGGTCCTCGAAAACCTGCTTCAAAAAGTTTAACCGCCTGGTTCTCTTCAACCTTTTCTGCATGAGGGGCCCCACAGCCCACTTGAAAGAAATCTGTAAAACGTTGGCGCTGCGTTTGCATTTTCTGAGCATATTTAAACGATCAATCAATCGATTGTGTTCTGGCTGGGATCAATGGCAACAACGTAGTGCAGTTCATAGATAGATAGATGTAGATGTTATTGGTATCGCAATACATTTTTCAAGGTTTTAAAGAGAAAATACCGTCACATTTTCTTTAAATACATTTCATTTAATATTAATGCTATGCAGTGGTGTAAAGTAACTAAGTAAGTACATGTACTTTACTTGAGTATTTCCAATTTTCAGTACTTTTACTTCTACTCCACTACATCTCAAAGACAAATATTGTACTTTTACTCCACTACAATTATTTGAAAACTTTAGATAATAGTTACTTTTCAGATATAAATTATTATATTACAAAACATACATTCAAACATACATTCAACATACAACCACTTCAGCCCTATTTTATACATAGGCTATTTGAAAATAGCCGATCTACAAGCTCACAACGCGTCGCGAGGCGACGCGTTGTGAGCTTGTAGATCGGCTATTTTCAAACATTTTAGTACATTTACTTTTGGTACTTTAAGTATATTTTGATGCAAATACTTTTGTACTTTTACTCAAGTAACATTTTGAACACAGGCCTTTTACTTGTAACAGAGTATCTTTATATTGTGGTATTGCTACTTCTCCTTAAGTAAAATACCTGAGTACTCTTTCCACCACTGATGCTACAGTATGTTATCATTCAAATCTTGATGTCGTGGCAATTATCTGTGGGCCCACTATGCAGTATATCCTCACGGTCCCAAAAGTGGTCCCAGGCTCACAGGTTGAGAACCGCTGGGATGGACGGAGAAGAGATGGGAGGGGAGAGCTGAGGGCGGACAATCGCCCACCTCTCTCATAAAGGTCGGAGGTCAAGAACGTTGTGAATTACGAGGACAGGGGAGGGGAGAGAACTGGGCTGTTAAAAAACGCTCAAAAGCTCGCTAGGGGGTCAACCGGTCGAAAATGCATGAGATGCATGCACTCACAAACACACGCGCATATTCGCGCGCGCACACACACACACACACACACACACACACACACACACACACACACACACACACACACACACACACAGGGGTCAAATAGCCAGGCTCTACCATCACCACACCGTACATCAGCAGATAATCCAGCTATAAAAAACGGAGGCAGTGGAATAACATTAGTGCTGATGAGTTACCAGCAGACATAAATCCTATAGCCAACAACAGTCAACCCCCCCCGCACACACACACACACACACACACACACACACACACACACACACACACACACACACACACACACACACACACACACACACACACACACACACACACACACACACCTCTTTATATCAGCAGAATGACCCTGCCTCACACCCCTCTGATGGTACACAGAAACCAACGCGTCCGTGTGTGTTGTGTTGTCCGTGCTGCATGAAATAAAAGTACCAGAAGGACTTTGGAGTGCTGGCTATTACTTTATCTACTGTGAATCTTCGTGAGCCGTGCACCCGGAAACTGCTTCATACACTGAGAGTGCTCGTTGTTATTTTCTATTACACAGAAACCAACCCTACATCATGCCTACAGAGAAACTATACACAAAAAAACAACCCTAAATGTCTAGAGATGGTACAGAGAAACCAACCTACATGTCTAGAAATGATACAGAGAAACCAAACCTACATGTCTAGAAATGTTACAGATAAACCAAACCTACATGTCTAGAAATGATACAGAGAAACCAAACCTACATGTCTAGAAATGATACAGAGAAACCAAACCTACATGTCTAGAAATGATACAGAGAAACCAAACCTACATGCCTAGAAATGATACAGAGAAACCAAACCTACATGTCTAGAAATGATACAGAGAAACCAAACCTACATGCCTAGAAATGATACAGAGAAACCAAACCTACATGTCTAGAAATGATACAGAGAAACCAAACCTACATGTCTAGAAATGATACAGAGAAACCAAACCTACATGCCTACAGAAATGATACAGAGAAACCAAACCTACATGCCTACAGAAATGATACAGAGAAACCAAACCTAAGCAGAAAAAAGGTTTGCATTGCAGGGGAAAAAAAACGTCTTTTATGTTAGGAAAGTGGGATAAATCTAGATGAAAAATAATCTAATTATAATACTGTATGCTGTGTTGTTGCTAAGGTGATGCTGTGTTGTTGCTAAGGTGATGCTGTTTGAGACACAATGACAATGTCACAATGACAGGGACATGATGTCACAATGACATGGACATGATGTCACAACTAGAAAAAGTACTCCTCGGAGCACAGGTCTCCGCCAGGTCAGGTTGGTTACTGTGGCCTCCTGGTGGCGCTATAATAGGCTAATGTGGAAAGGCTGCCATTTCTTTCTAGGCCTTTCATTGAGGCATTTTGTTCCAAAAATGTGTTTTGCAAAAATCTACCTGCTGGTGGCGCTATAACAGGCCAATATGAAAAGGGTGGCATTTCTTCCTCTGTCTAGTGGGAATGTGCATGCAAATTTCACAGAAATCGCATGCAGCGTTCATGATTTGAGGCATTTTGTTCAAAACGAACCACTCCTGCAAACTTTAGAAGCCAATGTTAGCCAATCTGGCTAACCTGATAACCTAATCTGACAAATCCGTCTTGATCACATGACTATAGAGATACTGTGTACCGATTTGCGTGATGTTGATGACAGAATCTGTAGGAATAATATAAAAAAATCACACCCAGTGTGAAGAGAGTGCCTTTGAATTAATGTAACTGGTTGCATCCTTGTGTTGCAATCAGCTGCAGCTGTTGAGGCCGTGCTCAAACATACGGACGGTAGGACGGACACACACACACACACACACACACGGTCAAGTGTAGGAGTGGCAAAACATATGCCTCCTGGTGGCGCTATAACAGACCGATCTGAAAAATTAGGGGCAGCTGTGTGACAGACGGACGGACGGACGGAGTGACAGACAGACAGACAGACAGACAGACAGACAGACAGACAGACAGACAGACAGACAGACAGACAGTACATGTGAGTGACAGCCATCATGTGAGAGCTGTGGTGAAGCAGGGCATGCAGGGAGGTGAGGTGACACTCTGGGGACCATCAGGACTTCACATCACATCTAAGCCTGGAGGTGGAATCTGTGGAAGGTGGAGGACGTTTCATTTCATCTGACTGTCCTCTGGGACGCCCGGGTCCCTGATTGAGTCTTATAGGGCTGAGGAGGGGGGTCCGCACCGCTTCACTGTTAGGGAATTCATCAGAAGAATCGACGTTTTGGACGTTGAAAGACCAAAATGTAATTCCCGCTCACTGAATGGGACACGGTTGAAAATAATTGTATTTTGGAAAGTAGCCTGGATTCTCCACCACTGGAGGCCGTTGTCGGAAGGAGATTCTGGGTTACATGCTGCTGACACAGGCTAAGCTGAAACTCGCTAAAACTCACAGGAGTAAAGCAGCCTACCTGTCCACCACGCGTATTATTTAATGGTAACTAGATTCTAACACGCCCTGCCCTGCCTGCCTTGGAATTGGCTGAATGCAAAAACGAGAAAACAATGACTCCTCCCCCAGAGGGGACGGTGGGGGCATTGTCATATTCTAATACAGCCCAAAACCCTAATTCTATACCTGGTCCGGTGGCGTAACTCGTTATGCATTGGACTGCCGACCTCAACTCCCGTGATCGAATCCCGAACACACACACACACACACACACACACACACACACACACACACACACACACACACACACACACACACACACACACACAGTATAGGTAAATACAGCGGCTGACAGTGTACAACATCAAACCTGAGGCCAATCAGTGATGAGGGATCCTCCTCATTAGCCGGTGTATTGATCAGGTCATTGATCCAGCAGATCTAACATCTGATCTGGTACCAGACCACTACATTGCACAGGAGGATGGGCACAAATGCTATTGGCTGACCGATTGGCTGTCTATACGGGTTGGAGGCGGGGCTCCAGGAGGAGGAACAGGAAGTCAGTGGTGGAAAAAGTACTCAAATTCTTTACTTAAGTAAATGTACCTAGGTACTTTCCACCACTGCAGGAAGGTGGGGGTTGAAATGGAGACGTGGGGGAAACAGAAGAGGAAGAAGAGGGAGAATGATGACTTGCTGTTCTCTGAGAAACATTTATATTGATTGTTTTGACTTCATTAAAGGTCTTGTTTTTGTTTTTGTCAGAAAGCATTATAAAAGTTAAGTTTCCTTTCTTTTCCTTTCTTTTTTTCCCTTTTCTTATTTTTTACCTTTATTGAAACCAGGCAGGTTACTAATAAGATATGACAATAAGATATGACTGACAGACAGACAGACAGACAGACAGACAGACAGACAGACAGACAGACAGACAGACAGACAGATGCATTAGGAATAGGTCACAGTCTATCTATCAGATCATGTCGGTGCTGATGGGATGAAATGGGGTGACATGGTCTCGGTTGTCACGGAGACAGCAGAATGACAGCCACAGCCCTGACAGTGTAATCTATCCAGAACCCCCCCTCCCCCATCTCCCACGTCTCGTTAGCCAATCACCTGCTAACATCCCCATCATTAACTGATCTGCTGCTCGTTACAACACCTGGGTTCACCTCGCGTGCATTTGGCCACAGGCCATGACTTCACAACATGTTATTTGCACGCCTCTTCATCCACTCCAGCCCAATAGCGTGTCATTTAATGGTAACTAGATTCTACCAAGCCCCGCCCTGCCTGCCTTGCGATTGGCTGAATGCACAAAACGAGAAAACAAGGACTCCGCTCCCAGAGGGGACGATGGGGGCGTCGTCCAAAACCCTAATTGTATAACTTGTCTAGTGACGCATAGATATAGAAACCTAGATACCTCATTGGCCACTGCAGTTCGTTAGAGCGACTTGTATCGCCATATTAGAGGGGGCACGCTGCCACTCAAAGTGACTACTGGCCAATCACAGCACGTTGACTCACAGCACGTCTTTTCCAGGACTTGTCAGAATCTAGTTGTCCCGCCCCCACCTGCCTCTGATTGGCCTACCGAACATCCCCTTCTGTGAGCTTCCCGCTTGCCCCGCAGGAGCAGAAGTGTGCCCAAGATACAGACACCTCAGAGCCGGAGGAGGCGTCTACCTTTATACTGTATGTCTATGTAGTGACGTACCTTGCTGAGTATTGGACTGCTGACCCCAACCCCCCTGTGATCAAATCGTGCTGTTGACACTCTTTTTCCAACCGTGGGCTTTTCTTTGTTTTGCTGATAAAGTATAGAGGCGCGCCGTCTCAAGTAAACTTGGGCCACCCACGAGAGGCACCACAAGCAAGTTAAAGCGAGTGAGTTGCCGTGCCGTATGTTGTGAAGTCCGCTCAAGCCGACTCAGCGCCGTCAGAGTTATGTACCGATAGGCACGGAATCGTAAATCACGTTTTGGGGGCGAGAGTTTTCCCCAACTGCCACTCAAAGTGACTATACTGGCCAATCACAGCGCGTCTTTTCCGGGACTTGTCGGAATCTAGTTGTATAAAACTGTCACACAGCCCAATAGGCTCTATATATGCACAGCAGCCATATAGCTATATAAGAAATTGGGCTTCCTTCCTTACTTCCTTCCTTCACAGGTGTTACCAATGATACTAATTAAGGCTCTCGTTCCATTCTGGTCAAACAGAGTCAGGGTGCTGATACACCAGCATGTCTCAAAGTGTGGTCCAGGGTTCATGGTTCCTTGAGGGGGTTCCAAATGGCCCCTTACGGGTGTGTAACTCTGAGAGTGTTCCATTTGTACACTCTCAGAGTTATGGGGGACCCCTGAAATTTACGTTTGAGAACCACTGTGCAACACTGAATGGAACAGAGACTTCATTAGCATCATTGGTAACACCTGTGAAGGAAGTAAGGAAGAGGCCAACTTTTTTTTTGCCAATATGGCTGCTATGCATAGAGCCTAAATTATGTACACAGTGTCGCACAAACGTAGCGAAAATAGCCGCTCTAACAGTATTTAGCTATAACACTGGACTCTGAGAGGACAGCCTATACTAGACGAGGTACATTATAAAAAGACAGGAGTGAGACAGGAGGAGAGAGAAATGTGATACAGGTGCTAAACTGGATTCAAATCCAGGACATCACAGTGTGCCCGTGGCCCTGTTAATGCATGGGCATTATAGGCACGTGCCTATGTGGTCTCATGGAAGGGGGAGGGGGGGGGGTTTACAAAAAGTGGGTGAGTAACCTAAATAAGTTTTCATAAGTGGTGCTGTGTGTGTGCTCCTGACATTGACATGAATGTAAAACAGTTAGATAGCATGTTATTTAGACAGCTAGATGCCAGGTTCATTTGTTGACCTGGCATCCTATAGCGTGTATCGTTTCAATGTACAGATTATGTATTTTTTGAAATATGTTTAGACTGATGATAGGTTCTTGGTTTACTTATGATCCTAGATTACTATCTCTATGCATTTGATGTAATGTATTGTGTTGTATCTATGCTTGTAGATCTACAATTGCTAGTTGAATTTGAATCCTGAAAAGTAACAGTTCTGGACATATGAGGACCCGACAGCGCCGAATTGTTCAATATTAGATTAGATTAGACGTTATAGTCCCGGTGGGATATTTGGTTTCACAGTCTGTTCAACGTGGAACGCATTAGAACAATAATCCAACCCCAACACAACAACAGTAAGACAATACAATATAATCTCCAGAGTCCAACCATACCACCATAACACACCAACAACATCAGCCAGGCGGTTGATTTAGAGCTGCAATGGCTGAGTGGACAAAACGCCTGCTAAAGCCAACGTTTTTCAACCATCTCAAAGTTCTACAATATTTCCGTCCAGATGGTGTTATTGTGAGGTAACGATTGAGCGGGTGACGATCGGCGCTATTCGCCACTGCCAGGGGTCTTCAACAGGGGGTCTGGGACCCCTAGGGGGTCCTCAGAGCTACTATAGGGGGTCCGCCAAATGTTTGTGTGATAGGAACTTATTTTTTAACATTAACCACTTGAACCCTAGAATTCCTTTTCTGAGCAGAACATTAGCCAAAAAATAGCAGATCTACAAGCTCACAACGCCTCACGCTGCGAGGCGTTGTGAGCTTGTAGATCTGCTATTTTTGGCAAAGAGGTATAGGTGTTAGAGGGAAAAAAGTTTAGTCTGAAACAAAATTGTATACAATATAGAGGGGGTCCCTGCTTCATCTCTCTCTCGCACCAACCCGATCTCATACAACAAGATGAAATAGCACTGATTGACATTCCGTACAGGGGTCTTCAACGTTTTCAGGCCAAGGACCCCCTAGCTGAGAGAGAGATGAAGCAGGGACCCCCTACTCTATATTGTATAAAATTGTGTTTCAGATTAAAGTTTTTTTTTTACTTAGTCTGCTATTTTTTCCCTCTACGCCTATAGCCTGTTCCCCTCAGAAAAGGAATTTTAGGGTTCAAGTGGTTAATGTAAAAAAACGAAATCATATCACACAAAGATTTGGCGGACCCCCTATAGTAGCTCTGAGGACCCCCTGTTGAAGACCCCTGCAGTAGATGCTAGAAAACACGAAAATCCGTGCATATAGGAGCCGCAAATCCCCTCCATTGACTTTGTTATGTTTTGGACCATGTCGTCTCAAGCGAACTGGAGCCACGAGAGGGACCACCGAGCGAGCTAAGGCGAGTGAGTTGCCGTCCCGAAACGTTGCAACGTTTGCTTGAGCCTAACTCAGCGCCGTCCCAGTTATGTACCGATATGCACAGAATGGTAAATCATGTTGTGGGGACTGCTCTGTTTCCGGGTTGCAACTATAGACTGTATAAAAGAGAAGGACAAAGCCAGACCGCTGGTTTCTACAGACCGAAAAGGATGCCGATTGTTCAGGAATTTGAAATCCGCCATCTCTAATTTAATAAGCCCAAAAGCACGTCGGGAACAGGAACCGGAAAACAATCCCCAAAGAATGCTATTGGTTGGGTAGCTTGTCAATCAAGAGCGGGGGCGGGGAATGAATGCTATTGGTTGTGTAGCTTGTCAATCAAATCATCCATAACTTTCATGAGTTATTCTCCTAGAGAATAGCCTACTTTATCGTCAATTTTAAAATAAATGGGACCATAATTTAGCAAAACACATATCATGATGATTGAAAGGAGACTTTAGAGAGGTTCCGGTGACGTCATGGCCAAGACAGACGCCTGAATCACGAGCTCCGCCAAGCCCTATTAAAATAGGCCCAAATACTATGTAAAAACTAACAAATGATGAAGGAAATGTATTGACATGGTCGTTAAAGAATGTCGGGAGGCAAGAAACTGATAAAGAAGAATCCTAGCAGTGGAAATACGGAAGAGAAAGAACAGCGTCCAAACACAAGGCAGCTAAAGCTAACCCAGCTAAAGCTAACAGGGCAAACACAAGCCATGGCATCCGACAGTACCGGGGAGGAATCTGAACTGCTAACCGAGATAAGAAAGCTCCGACAAGAGAATTGTGACTTTTATAAGGACACGAAAACCTCTCTGAACAGACTGGAGGCCTCCATGACTGAAATAAAACAACGGATGGATAAGTTGGACGAGAGGGTCACCGTAGCAGAACAAAGAGTTAGCGATACAGAGGAGAGAGGCATGCTGCACGACAGAGCGTTAGCCTACCTGCTAAAGAGGGAGGCTAGCTTGGCTTCTAAATGTGACTCTTTGGAGAATAACCTACGTCGTCATAATTTACGTCTGTACGGAGTAAAAGAAGGGGTAGAAAAGGATGATATGCCAGGCTTTATTGCGAATTTCCTGATTGCTAATTTGGATTTGGAAGAAGAGCTAAACGTACGGGTGGTTAGAGCTCACCGCTCGGCAGGCCCCAAACCGCGGGACCCGTCTGCTACACCGAGATCCATAATTGTGCGATTCCTAGACCAAGGGGTGAAACAGACAATCTTACAACAAGCGTGGTCACAAGGAAACATTGAATGTGAGGGGAAGAGAGTCGTTTTTGATAATGATTACTCACACAGTCTACAAAAGAAGAGGAAAAGTGTGTGGGAAGTGATTAAAAAACTAAAAGACTATAACATTAAAGCCAAAACGATCTATCCGGCCCAAATAAAGATCTTTTTGGACACCGGAGAGAAGGTCTTTCCCTCACTACTGGATGCGCAAGCCACGCTGGAGAAGATTGGAATTAACATCGACGTGGAAGAATGAGAGTTACTCGACAGAGTGCTGCTGCCTCGGGACGGCTGGAAGACGCAAGGAGAGAAAAAGAAAGGCAGAGAGCGTTGAATCTGGCGGACAATGAAAGTAACAAACAACACTGTATCTCAACTGCACATCTACAAGAAAAAAAAGGGACCGTGAGTTAACTGACGAAACTGAATCTCAACCGTGAACGTCTAGGAGGACAGTAAGTTATCTGATCGGCCACTGATAAAGTTGAAACATTTGTTAGTATTATGAGGACTTAAATGAAAGTTTATGTAATGGGCACTGTTTAGCTTAGGATATTGGGGTGGGGGGAATGCTCTGCTTCTTTGGGGGGGGGGGGGGGGGGTAGGCAGGCAGATGAAAGTGCATTTACACTGAAGTTTGACTTTAAGGTTGTTTCTTTTTTATTTTTATCATTATGTGTGCATATGTGAAGGCATATAATGGGTATGTGGAAAAGTATGTATATATACTATTTTAGTTTTAATTACATCTGTATCTGCCGGGTTGAGGGGGGCCTAATATAAGTATGTTTAGTCTAAGGTTTGTTTATACTCTGGCCTCTCAGTGGGGGAGGGAGGGTGGTAGGGGAGATAATAGAGAGCAACTGAAGAGCATACAACAATTGAGTTTGAGTTTTAGGTCTCATTTAGGGTTGGGGGGGAGGGGGGGCGGCTGGCAGAGGAAAGTGTGTTTATATTGAAGTCTGACTTCGTGGTTATCCTATTATTTTATCTGTTTATTCGTAATTCCTAACATTTTTGTACCTGCCAAAACCGGGGGGGGGGGGGGGGGGGGGGGGGGTAGGCAGGCAGATGATAGTGCATTTACACTGAAGTTTGACTTTAAGGTTGTTTCTTTTTTATTTTTATTATTATGTGTGCATATGTGAAGGCATATAATGGGTATGTGGAAAAGTATGTATATATACTATTTTAGTTTTAATTACATCTGTATCTGCCGGGTTGAGGGGGGCCTAATATAAGTATGTTTAGTCTAAGGTTTGTTTATACTCTGGCCTCTCAGTGGGGGAGGGAGGGTGGCAGGGGAGATAATAGAGAGCAACTGAAGAGCATACAACAATTGAGTTTGAGTTTTAGGTCTCATTTAGGGTTGGGGGGGAGGGGGGGCGGCTGGCAGAGGAAAGTGTGTTTATATTGAAGTCTGACTTCGTGGTTATCCTATTATTTTATCTGTTTATTCGTAATTCCTAACATTTTTGTACCTGCCAAAACCGGGGGGGGGGGGGGGGGGGGTGCAGGTGAGGGGGTGAATATATTTCAGAGGGGCTTCAAGGCTATTTTACTTTCTTTATCTCGATAATTGATCACTTCTATGGTTTGTACAAGTGGGGAAGGGTTTGAAGGGAGAGGGCCCATTCGGGCCCCATATGGGTTACTGGAGTAACATGGGGTCCAGTGCGGGTATCTTTTTTGTTTTGTACTATGGTGTGGGGGGTGGTTGATCGGGGGGGCCCATGCGTGTCGTGGCCTGGTGCGTTGTGGGCCCTCCGGTCCGCCTTTCTCGGCTGGAACCTTACCAGTTATTCGGATGGTGGGGTCTGGGCGGCTATTTAATATTATTATTATTATTATTATTATTTTTTCTCTCTCTCTTTCCTAACTTTCAATTTATAGTTTGTGTATAAGGGGAGACAGATGAGGGAGTGCTCATACCGAAGCATGGCTTTGAAGCTATTTTATTATTTTTATTCTTATATATCTTATCATCTCTATACCTGCCGGGTAAAGGGGGGGGGGTGGGGACCTATACATTTAGTTGAATTTGGAGCTTGCTAGGGTTGTCCCTTCCACAGGGAGGGGGGAGGGGGTGGGAAGGAGTAGTGCGTTCCTCTTTTCTCCTAATTTACACTTGATCTGAAGGGGCTATGGTGGGAGGGGAGGGTGGAAGCATGCTCTAAGAGCAATGCAAACTAAGCAACGAGACGAGGAGGACATCGGGTGGAGTTCCGTTGCATCTGCACTTTGTGCAACCTTTTCAGGGGGTGACAGCCCTCTGCCCAGGACGCTCTGTGGGTGGTTTTTGTTGTGTGTTTTAGGTTTTTGGAAGGAGCGTCCTATGGGTTTTTGTGAGGCCTTCTATTTCAAGAGGCCTTTTCTCTGTGTTTGGTGTTTTTGTTTTATGTTTTTCGGCAAACTTTTAAAGACAGGACAGATACTTGGAACTAACCTTATTTTTTATGCATGGCAACGCAACATGGATGGATATGTAGGGGAATATGTAGAGTATATCGGGGTGTCAATTAGGTTGAAAAAGACAAAACATGAGTGATTTGAATTTTATTACGTACAATGTAAAAGGGATTAATAACCCCATAAAAAGAAAGAAAATTATAAATCAGCTGAAGAGACTAAATTGTTCAATAGCGTTGCTACAGGAGACACATTTAGACGACAAAGAGCACCAAAAACTAAAAAGGGAATGGGTTGGACAGGTTTTTAGTGCATCATATGATAAAGGCAAAAAAAGGGGAGTGGCGATACTGTGTCATAAGGCGGTGTGTTTTGTACCAGAAAAAATATATGATGATAAGAAAGGTCGGGTTATTTTGGTGGTTGGTACAATAGGGGACATATATCTGACTATTTTGAATTTATATGCCCCAAACGAAGAAGACCCCGGCTTCTTCAGGGAGGTTGCGTCACTGCTAGCTGATAATGCGAAAGGAATGATTATTTCGGGAGGCGACTACAACGCAGTTGTGAATCAGCAGATTGATAAGAAGCCATCCGTGGTCAGCCCAAAATCACTAAAAACAACAGCTTTGTGTGGCATGATTGAGGAATTGGGGTTAGTAGACATCTGGCGACTGAAACATCCTAGGGAAAGGGATTTTACTTTCTTTTCCAGGGTACATGGTAGTCACTCCCGTATAGACATGTTTTGTGTCTCTAAACAGGATGCACATAAAATAACGAGCTGCCATATTGAACCCATAACTATCTCAGACCACAGCCCAGTGGTGATGTCGGTGAATGTGGATTCAGGTACACGCCCCAGATATTGGAGACTTAATGTTTCTTTATTGAACAATCCAGAGGTGGTTCAAAAAATTAAAGAGGAAATACAAAACTACCTGGAACTAAATGATAATGGGGAAGTCTCCCCGTCCATTTTGTGGGGGGCGGCGAAGGCGGTAATAAGAGGTAAAATAATAGCCCTTTCTTCGGGCCTAAAAAAGGAAAGAGAGAAAAAACAAGTACAATTGGAAAATAGTATTAAAAAACTGGAAAGGGAACATAAAAATTCAGGCAGCAAGAAGGTTTTGGGGACGCTTGACCAACAAAGAAGGGAGCTTAACGACTTACTGACATATAAGGCAGAAGGTGCATTACGATTCACAAGTCAAAAATATTATGAAGCAGGTAATAGGGCAAGCCGCTTATTAGCATTTCAATTACGTAAGGCACAGGCAGGAAGGACAGTGTCAAAGGTGGTGGACCCGGGTTCTAACAAGATGGTCTCGCATCCTAATGATATCGCAAAAGCTTTTTCCACATTTTACAAAAAATTATATGAATCCCCTTTGGTTGAGAATAAGGAGGATAAAATTAGAGCTCTTATGGAAAAAATTAATTTGCCCAAATTAAGCGAAGAAGACTCACAATTTATGGTAGACCCAATCTCAATGGAGGAAATTGAAGAAGTAATAAAAACATTAAAAAATAACAAGTCTCCCGGGGTAGACGGATACTCAGGGGAATTTTACAAATGTTTTGGGAAAGAGCTCATCCCTCTTTTACAGAGAGTATTTAACTATGCTCTTGGAGGAAAGGACCCCCCTAAAAGTTGGTCAGAAGCTATCATTACTGTGATCCATAAGGAAGGAAAGGACCCTACTCTCTGTGCCTCATATAGGCCTATAAGCCTGTTATGCAATGATGTGAAGATATTGAGCTCTATCATGGCTAAGAGAATACAGAAGTGCATTACCAAGATAATTAACCCTGATCAGACAGGCTTCATGCCCGGACGACAGGGAATACATAATATTAGGAGAACTCTGAATATAATGTCTATAGCTCGGAAGAGTGAACAAACGTCAATGCTGCTTAGTCTAGATGCGGAGAAAGCGTTTGACAGGCTAGATTGGCTGTACTTGGAACATGCTTTGGAAAAAATGGGATTTCATTCAATTTTTATTGACTGGATTAAGGTTCTGTATTCTGCTCCAGTATCCAAAGTTAGAGTTAACGGTTATACATCTGACCAATTTGGGCTGAGCAGAGGCGCAAGACAGGGTTGCCCACTGTCTCCGTTGCTGTTTGCGATAAATATAGAAGTATTAGCGGAATTAATAAGGGGAAATCCTAACATATCCGGGATATCAAACGGATCTAATCCACATGTCATATCGTTATATGCAGATGATGTCATTTTGTATGTCAGTGACCCTTCAAAGTCCATCCCAATAGTCATGGACTGCCTGAATGAGTTTGGGATAGTGTCGGGTTACAAGGTCAATGAAGCAAAATCGGAGGCTATGATGCTGGTCGGGGAGTTTCCATCTCATCTGGTGGGGAAGGTTTCATTTAATTGGTCGCCCCATGGTTTCAAATATTTAGGAATAAAAATAACGTCAGACACCTCAAATTTATATAAAGCAAATTATGGTAAATTAATAGATCAATTAAAATTAGATTTGGCACGGTGGCAGATTCTCCCGCTTTCACTAATTGGTAGAATCGAGACAGTCAGGATGAATATTCTCCCCAGACTGTTGTTTCTTTTCCAGGCTTTGCCTGTCTGGATTCCGGCCTCGGTGTTTAAGTCACTAGATAAGATGATGTCGGCTTTCATATGGCAAAAGAGGAAACCAAGGATCAAATGGAAAATGCTAGGCTATCCAAAAAATCAAGGGGGGCTTAATCTTCCAAATTTAAGACATTATTACTGGGCGGCTCAATTAAGTGGATTGGTAGAATGGATAAGACAAGATAAAGATACAAATTGGCTAGATTTGGAAAGCAATTCATGTCCACAGGTACCTCTTGAGTCATTGCCTTCTCTGGAGCTTAAAAAATGGAAAAATCTCAAGTTAAATAATGAATGGATGAGCTGTACGTATAAAGTCTGGTCCTTGGTCAGGAAGAAATTGAAGCTGTCTCTATCAATATCAAGAGCCACTAGAATAGACAGGAATGAGGATTTTCTACCAAGTAAACTGGACTCGGGTTTTAGAGTGTGGACAGAGAAAGGTCTTGTTACAATTCATCAGTTGCTTGAGGGGGATTCCATTAAATCATTTAAGCAGTTGCAGGATAAATTTGGTTTGGATACTAAGGACTTTTACAAATACTTGCAGGTGAGAAGCTATCTGCTGTCACATAAGGATTGGGAGATTGTGAGACAACCGCCAACCCCTTTGGAACTGTTTTTAATTAGGATAACGGAGGAAAAAAAAGGGAGAAAAATTGTATCTCAAATATATAGCTGTTTGCAGTCCATAGTTTCAGGGAACACATTAGAGATTACATCGAAATGGGAACTGGAAATGACAGTGATAATAGAAGATGAGGAATGGGAAAGGGCTTGTGAAGAAGGTCACAAAATCACAAACAGCCCATTGTGGAAAGAATTCAATTGGAAAACCAAAATGAGATATTTCAGAACCCCCCTCATGGTATCCAAATTTGATGTAAATACAACAGAATTATGTTGGAGGGACTGCAAACAGATTGGGGACCATACCCATGTGTTCTGGGATTGCCCCAAATTGGACAGTTACTGGAAGGGAATAAGCTCGGAAGTTGGTGCTATTCTTAATATAGATCTACCTTTGGACCCAAAAATATATATTATCGGTGTGGTTCCGGAGGGGTTGGCTAACATACAGACGGTTTATATCCTACATATCCTTTTGTTGATTGCTAGAAAAATGATTACCTTATCCTGGTTGAAACCTCTACCACCTACGATCAGCCAATGGCGTGAGAGGATATTGAAAATGTATACTATGGAAAAAATTACTGCCATGCTTCAGATGAAGTACGATGTGTTTCTGAAAAGATGGGCCCCAGTTATAGGGTACTTAAATTTGCCTATATGAAAGTATATGTTACCATGTATGTGTTCTTATGTGTCATGAAAATGTTTGTGTTGTAACTAGTTATATTTTTCCAAGTAAATGTCCTGATATTTAAAACCGATTTGATTTGTAATCTGTAATCTGCCGAATTGTCCTGTTTGTCTTTCTTTTCTGTTGTGTCTTTTTCTTTATGTGTTTTTTTTTTTTTTTTTTTTTTATTTTATTTTTTTTATTTTAGTTTATTTGCTTAAAAGTAAATGTACAATGTAAATGCTCTGCAGAAAAGCAAATAAACGCCTTTGTTCAAAAAAAAAAGAAAGGAGACTTTAAACTAGCGACTGGAAGCATATAGAATTTAGGACCATTTTTATTAAGGTAAGAAAATCTAGTCTAAAGTTTGTCAAAAACCCATCCGCTTGCGTTAAAATAAAGTATTTCTGACACCTGCAGGGGTAAAACAGCGAAACTACAGGCCATTCATATGAACTGTCTCTTCCGTACTGGAGTCAATGTAAAAATCTCAAGCTGGCCCCTTGGTTGCAACCCACGTTATTTCACCGTGGGATTCGCGGCTCATATGCACGGCTTTTCTGGTTTTCTAGTCGTCTATTTACGGAATTGTCAATCCGTGCCATTCCACCGTGTTCTGTGAGATCAGGCTGCTCTCACCAAGCGTTGAAGACCCCTGCGCTACTCTGTGTGTGAACTCTATAGGCATGTGATGGCTTTGTCGTTCATGTCAGAGAGCTTTGAGTGTGGAAAGGACAGTATATTATGTGATGCTGGTAATTGTTTGTTTGTGTCGGAACAGGGTCAATATATTGAAAAGGCACAGGGAACAAACAGTTCAACACAATGGGGTTGGATTATGCTTTTGTAGAGTAACAGCAGGAGGTGAGGAGAGGAGCGCTCGGAGCTATAGGGCTGGCTGGGCAATTAACCGAAAATATATCGAAAATGATTTGTCTCTTTGACCTGTTTCTTTCCCGTTTTTTTTTTCTCCTCATTGCTCTTCCTTTCTTTTCTCTGCCCCCCCCCCCTTACTTAAGTAAAAGTATCAATACGGCAATGTAGAAATTCTCTGTTACAAGTAAAAGTCCGGAATTCAACATTTACTTGAGTAAAAATACAAAAGCATTGGTATAAAAATTTACTTGAAGTACCAAAAGTAGAAAGCACTCATTATACAGAATGTCCCATTTTACACGTTTTCAAATAGATAAAATGTACAAAAATCTTTAGAAAATAGCAGATCTACAAGCTTACAATGCGTCGCATCGCAACGCTCTGTGATCTTGTAGATCGGCTATTTTCAAATGGCAGAAATGCATATAGGGCTGAATGTATGTTTTGTAATAATGATCTAAATCTACAAAGTAACTAGTAACTAAAGTTTTCAAATAATTGTAGTGGAGTAAAAGTATAATATTTGCCTCTGAGATATGTAGTGGTGTAGAAGTAAAAGTACTGAAAATTGGAACTACTCCAGTAAAGTAAACAAATACCTCAAAATTGTACCTAAGTACAGTACTTAAGTAAATGTACTTAGTTACTTTACACCACTGAAAACTGATGATGAAGATTGCATTAAAAAAAAGTAATTTCACTCGCTTCTTTACACCTGTAAACCTGTGATGTGACAATAACATTTATTCTTTCAGGTTCTTTATTTAAACCACCTATTTAAAGCATCACCGCTCTCGTGTCCGTGCAAAGAATCACAGCAGCTGCTGACTTTTCTTGTTTCTTATTAGTCATTATTATTAGTAGGAATAATGAAAAATCTAGTGCTTGAAAAATAGTTTGTATGCCGTTTCTGGGCACGAAAACGACGTTTTTTGTGCCCTGTTATTCTGTTGCTGCCTTTGCCTTGGTCTTGTGTATCTTATTTTGTAGTAGTTGTTTCCTGTCCGCCTTGTTTGCTGTTTCCTGTCTTGTCTCACCTCCCGGTGATTATTAGTTATCTCCTCCTGTGTCCTGTTAGTCCCTCTGCCTATCGTCTCTTGATTTGTCTGCTGATTGCACCTGTGACCTGTTACCCCTGTGTCTATATATATGCCCCTGTTTGTATAGATCTATGTCAGGTTGTCATTTGATGTTAGTGCGTATGTACTGTGTTTTGGCAACAAGACTTTCAGTATTTTGAGTACTTGTTTTGCCTGCCTATGGGAAGCTTAAGTTCGATTAATAACCCTCCTGAACTTTGATTCCTGCATACTGCTTTTGGGTCCTCTGAACTTGCACCCTGGCACCTTCAGTCAATGTTTACAGTATACTGTGTAGGTAATAATAACAATAGTAAAGGACAAAAAGGAAAGAGAGAGAAAAACAGTAGTTTTATACTAGTATAGGATAATATAAATAGAAAAGCGTATATGTGCAATATGTAGGCCACTGTGTGGCATATTATATACACCAGCATTTATCAGTGGCTGCCACAGTACCATGTTGTGTAGTACCACTGTCTGGTGCCTTATAGTTACTCTACTATATTTCTCTCAAAAAGTAATGGCATTACTTTACTAGTTACTGGACTTACTGGTAACTGTTTGCGATAATTCTTGGTGTGAGAAGGACCGACACAGGCTCATAAGGTGAAAACAATACATAAGAAATAAATATCAGCTAAATATCAACTGACAGATGCAGGAGAATGTGTGAAGGAATATATGTGTTCATATGCCTCAGCAGTCCAGTGTTGATTTTGACAGCAAATTTTGATTTAGTTTTAGTCACAGTCTTTTGAATAAAATTCTGTTTAGATTTAGTCATATTTTAGTCATCTGAAATGTTTATTTTTAGTCTAGTTTAAGTCGACTAAATCTACAGTTGATTTAGTCGACTAAAATGTATTTTTGGCGGGCCTTGATGGCATCAAAATGATTTTCACTTAGCTGCATGCTGAAAATAACCAATCTACAAGCTCACAACCCGTCCGTCGTGCAGCGACGCGTTGTGAGCTTGTAGATCTGCTATTTTCGGTCTGTGACACCCACGCGGACGCATAATGACTTGTCTTTGGCTACTGGATCTCTTCTCCACTATAGTCCCTCCCAAACATTTCAGTCTAGTTTTTATTTTTTGACAAAATCGTCAGTATATTCATAGTTTTAGTCATCGTAGCTTAGTTTTTATTTAGTTTTCGTCTGTGAAAAAAGGTAGTCGACGAACATTTTTCATCATAGTTTTAGTCGACGAAACGGTGTGGATGCCAGTGAACAAATCTATCACATCCCCTGAGCTCTATCAATATCCTCCCATCTGATTAAACCCATGGTGCATGCTGGGAGATCACGATAACGCACCAATCGTTATCAAACAGAATGAGTCAACATTATAACAGACCTGCGACCAGTCCGTCTAAAAAGCCTCATTTACGCCGGTGTTGTGAATTAACTTTATTATGTCACGCCTAATAAGAATCTATATAAAATAAGCTGCAATGTAGAACATAAATGTGCACATTAAACATTATTATGTAGCACAAAGTGGACTTTAATGACACAATAAGGCATTCGAGGTACGGCTTTTGCAAGACATTACAGAGAGCTGTAAACTGAATGCATGAATGAACCTTGAATGAATGAATGGTCATGCTTTAATGTGAAGGTTCATTTTGATGTTGTGTCACATCTGATAATGCAACGCAGGAGGCTAAAAGCAAGACTGATGAGCCTGGACTGAACTCAATGACGGCTCAAGTCAATAATATGTAACGTATGCAGAGAGAAACACAGATCGAACAAAGGTGCTCAAATGGAGATTAAAAAAAAAAGTTTATAAAAACATAGATTGGTGCTTCTAGGATCAACGGGAAACATGACTTGAAAAAAGGAAGAAAAGGAACTTAAAAGGAATTAAGCACTCTAAGAGGAACGGAGGAGAGGGTGTAAAATCAATGTACTTTCATCATTTTTTCTATTACAAAATGTAAAAGCCAACATGTTTCGACCGAACTGGTCTTCATCAGGTCTTCATTGTCCTGATGAAGGCTTTTACAAAATGTTGTAATGATTGAAGTACATTGATTTTACATCCTCTCCTCCATTCCTTTTTGAGTGCTTGGATCTTTTCTTTTTTCCCCCAAAATATATACTTATACCTAAACAATATCAGTATATGATTAACTACTTAAACCCTATTGTATACTTGGTCATACAACGGTGTATTATTTGACAAATAATTGGAGCCAACGTTGGAGCCAATCCCGAAAGAAAAGTGTACTTCCGGGTGCTTCATGCACTTGTGAGCAACTTTCATTGAAATTAATAGGGGCTGTCTGTTCTCTAGATATATTATAACTCTATGGTTTCAGCCCAATCCAAGTTTACCTGCTTTTTACTAACTTTTACTAACACTAATTTTACAAAAATGTACAGGAAATCGGGACGAACCACCTACGTCAGGTGCCAGTAGGCCAGTTTATGGCTGCTCTGCTAACGTCAACAGACAGACAGAACCGCAGCAGCAGCTGACTGACACCGTAGCAATGATTGCGCCACCTACAGTGCAGCGCTCCGTGGATTCGCGTATAGGCTTTGGTATGTCCCATCCAAGTCCCCTCAACTTCCGTGGCGAAATTAACGTTAAATATTTCAAAAAGTATAAGCATGTGTGGGGAGGTACTTCATGTGGCCTACTGGCAGTATATGTACAAGACATGTGGCGCTGATCGGTCAAGAGGTCTGTGAGACTAGCTCCAGACACACAGACAGACACACACACACAAACACACACAAACACACACAAAGAGACCCTCTTACAGACAGCGTGACTCTTGCAGAAGGCCCATGCCGTGAGAAAATAACGCAAATAAGCCGATCTACAAGCTCACAGTACGTGGCAATGCGACGCGCTGCTGTGAGCTGGACATTTTTCACCTGTAATGACAAGCCTAAAATAGAGACACCAGGTTGAAAGTGGCTAATGTGTGCGTGTGCGTGTGTGTGCGCGTACGTGTGTATGTGTGTGTGTGCGCGTGTGTGTGTGTGTGTGTGTGTGTGTGTGTGTGTTTAATATACAGATGAACAGATTTCTTCAGATGTTCTTCAGCCTCTCACAGCGCTGTATATTGTCGCTGTCTGGCAGAAACCTTGTACCTCCATATCTTAACTTTTTACGTTTCTTTTGTTCATAAATTAATGCCCCGCCACCACTTCATCATACTTGTGAGCTTGTCGGCTATCGGCTATTTTCACTGTTATAAACATGTTTTACAAGTAATCATGACAAAGGAACGGTTTTGGACATGCAAGGTTTGCACTTGACATAACGATATGGCTGTATGATTAGACTCTCTCTCTCTCTCTCTCTCTCTCTCTCTCTCTCTCTCTCTCTCTCTCTCTCTCTCTCTGTGTGTGTCACCTTTAGCCTCGCGTAGCCAGACAATATCACACGACACACTGCGTGGATATTAGTCTGGTCCCTATCAACGGTAAATTTTCTTCTAAGGGGCGGTTACAAAAAGATCCAAACGACTCTATTGGTTAGACCTAAACCAATCAGAGCAGTGCTTCCTTGAACGAACCAATCAGAGCAGTGCTTCCTTGTACGTCATTGCTCCAAATAAGGTGATAAGCCCGCCCACATTTGGATACTGGGCCCTGGTTGGCTCCGCACAACTGCGGAGGGAGAGAATTGAAATCTCTATGGAGGGGGGCCAGACCTAATCTGCCGAGGGCTAAAGTGCATGCAATTTTGCAAAGGCAGATTCGTCTGGAACCAGGCTATGTCACCTTGTCTCAAACATTCTCACAATCGTTCTCTCTGTCTTTGTCTTTCTATGCCGTACTCTCCATCTTTCTCTGCAATTCTCTCTCAATCTCTCTCTATATAATTGTCTTTCTGTCTGTCTGTCTGTCTGTCTGTCTGTCTGTCTGTCTGTCTGTCTGTCTGTCTGTCTGTCTGTCTGTCTGTCTGTCTGTCTCGCTCTCTCTCTCTCTCTCTCTCTCTCTCTCTCTCTCTCTCTCTCTCTCTCTCTCTCTCTCTCTCTCTCTCTCTCTCTCTCTCTCTCTCTCTCTCTCTCTCTCTCTCTCTCTCTCTCTCTCTCTCTCTCTCTCTCTCTCTGGTTAGCTGCTGCATTCACTCTTCTCTGTGCCTTTGTTACCGTAGCAACCGATAGTGAAGCTGGGGTAGAGACGTTGTGTTGCAGTGGATGTGAAAAGAGAGAGAGAGAGAGAGAGAGAGAGAGAGTGGCTTCTCTCTCTAACATGTGCACGCGCACACACACACACACACACACACACACACACACACGCACA
Source organism: Gymnoscopelus microlampas (assembly GCF_963454915.1). NCBI lineage: Eukaryota > Metazoa > Chordata > Actinopteri > Myctophiformes > Myctophidae > Gymnoscopelus > Gymnoscopelus microlampas. Next base: position 51,318,172 of record NC_139942.1, on the reverse strand, counting down.
CGCACACGCACACGCACACGCACACGTGCACGCACATGCAAATGCACACACACGCACACAAATATATGCAAGCATAGATAGGCGAAACACAGACACATGTGAACACATGAATACATATTACACACACACACACACACACACACACACACACACACACACACACACACACACACACACACACACACATGTGGGAGGGGGGGGGGTCCCTCTTTTTCAGTGAGGAGGGGGATGGGGAGAGCAGAGGAGATGAGAGAGGCCGGTGCACGGTACAACAGATCAGTCATGGGAGACAGAAAAAGACCAACAGTCACCTATAGACCCTCATGTTCACATCAATACGTCCACACAATGGAAGTATGGAACCATACCTCACATCACTACAATATGACCATACCTCACATCACTACAATGTAACTATACCTCACATCACTACAATATGACCATACCTCACATCACTACAATATGACCATACCTCACATCACTACAATATGACCATACCTCACATCACTACAATATGACCATACCTCACATCACTACAATATGACCATACCTCACATCACTACAATATGACCATACCTCACATCACTACAATGGAACCATACCTCACATCACTACAATATGACCATACCTCACATCACTACAATATGACCATACCTCACATCACTACAATGTAACCATACCTCACATCACTACAATGTAACCATACCTCACATCACTACAATATGACCATACCTCACATCACTACAATATGACCATACCTCACATCACTACAATATGACCATACCTCACATCACTACAATATGACCATACCTCACATCACTACAATGTGACCATACCTCACATCACTACAATGGAACCATACCTCACATCACTACAATGGAACCATACCTCACATCACTACAATATGACCATACCTCACATCACTACAATGTAACCATACCTCACATCACTACAATGGAACCATACCTCACATCACTACAATGGAACCATCACTACATCACTACAATGTAACCATACCCCACTTCACTACAATGTAACCATACCTCACATCACTACAATGTAACGATAACACCACATCACAGCTACAATGGAACCATAATAACACCACACAACAAGGCTTTATGCACAGCGTAGGCATATTGTAAAGAGATGGGGCCTCTTCCTTACAGTTCTTCACAGTTACCAATGATTCTAAAGAAGGCTCTGTTCTATTTAGTGTAGCACGTTGGTCCTCAGACCTTTTAATTTCAAGGACCCCCATTTCATAACTTTGAGAGTTAGCTGGGGACCCCCTGGAACCCCCTTAAGGACCCCTGGGGGTCCCCAGACTCCACATTGAGAACCAGTGACTTCATGCATAGATCAATATGCTCCTTGTGAGTTGAAAACAACTCCCTTCATGCCCTTCATGTCTGGCATGTCTCTCTCTCTCTCTCTCTCTCTCTCTCTCTCTCTCTCTCTCTCTCTCTCTCTCTCTCTCTAGGTTCTTATTGTCTCTCTGCACTCTCTCCTATCGAAAATAATAATAAAAAGCAAACAAATGCCACAAATAAATACTTAAGCCCTATCTTATACTTAAGATGTACTAATTGAGAAAATGGCAAAAAAAATCTTTGGAAATCTTTGACGCTTCTTGACAATAATGACGAGCCACAAATCTGCATGTCATGTTGAAAGTGGAAGAGAATGTCCAATTTTCCCTCCCTGTCATTATGGTAGCATGTTTAATTAGCACTCTGGGCTTCACACGGCCAGCTTTCACATTTAATTTCATGTCATTTGCTGGAGTAATTAACTGCATTACGTAAGCAGAACCCGGCACTGTCTGTAACTCACCATTCATTGGTGGTAGAAGGAGAACTATACAATGGGATGCTCCATTATCCACAGGGTGGCAGTGGCTGAGGAGGTAGAGGGGCCACTTAACCCTTTAAGACCTGAGGCCGATTCTAAAAATGTTTTCTAAATCCTAACAAAAAAATGTCTAAAAAAAAAAAATCACGATTTTTCAAAAATAGCAGATCTACAAGCTCGTAGCGCGGCACTCGGTGCCGCGCTATGAGCTTGTATATCTGCTATTTTTGAATAGCCAAAGAAATCTAAAGTGACACAGATGCGTTCCAGGTCTTTGGGAATAAGCTCTATCCAAGACAAAACAAATTGAAAGGCTTGCCATTTCCGTTTTACTTCCCGTTTCTGCGTGAAGTAGGTGGCCGCCTTTTCAGGAGACCGGAAGCAGGTTGGAGTCTATTCATTCCAATGCAAGAGTGAACATGAACGCAGCTTCTGAACCATTCTTTAGCCCCATGGTCGCTGAACTAAATATTAGAAAAATCTACTTTAATATCAACCTTTCTCTGTCCCAGCAACACACTCTCGCAGGATAGCACCAGTAAACAGTAAACATAGATCTAGCACCAGTAAACATCGGACGTTCGCCCACTTAGGAGACCATTTGTAGGATTTGTGTACCATTTCGCCTCTAGTGGCTCCAATTGGGAAGGTGTATCTGGAACCAAATGGACAATTACGGGACCATTTGGTTCCATTTGTAAACTCTCTGTATCTGTCCATTTGCATTTGTACACTCTCAGAGTTACACACTTGTAAGGGGCCATTTGGAACCCCCTCAAGGAACTGAGGGTACCTGGGCCACACTTTGAGACCCACTGGTGTAGCAGAGTGTTTCCAGTGAGCCAACATGACGCAATATCAGCACCCTAACTCTGTTTGACCAGAATGGAACACAGCCTTCAACAGTATCATTGGTAAGACTTGAAAACTGACCCATCCCCCACTGACCCAAACTGATTCCCTCCCCCGAACACAGGCCAATTGTGTTCGCATAGACGCTCGACAAAGCCGGATGCACCACGGTGGATTCGAACCTACAACCTCCGTGGTGGTGCAGAGACTTTTACCACTGCGCCACCCAAGCGTGTCTTTTTATTTCTTTATTACTTTATGATGGAGCTACAATGTCAAGAGGAGCCGAACAAAAACCAAACGTATCACAAAACACATGACAATAAAGAACACCTTGAACCTCCTTCAACCTTCTAGAACGCTTCAGTTGAGGCCAGTGATGAGGGAAGGACCGACATCATCACGGGGTGGAAACAAACCCGACAACGTTGTGGTTAGGTGGTCGAGAATGTTATCCGATTCGCTTACCAGCCGGTGCGCTCTCCGCTTTAGAAAAGCTTTTTTTAAAGGAAGGAAGACTTAACTATCTCTGTGCAATTTGCTTTTTATTCTGTCCAATTTAAGCCTAAATCACGCTTCATGATGTTGTGAGTGGCACGCTGAAAATAATAGATTTTCCGGCTAGGTGAGTGGTGTCCATAACAAGCTAGAAAAAGAACAAGCTAAAACATAACAAGCTAAAAAATAAGAGGGAAAAAAAGAACCGAATTTCCGAGTAGTTACTGAGTAGTTAGCTTGTTATGGACCACTCACTCAGCTTTGGAAATAAATCACCATTATACAGAAAGGATGAGCCAAGAAATAAGACTTAGATAAAATACAGATATAAGATATTGACATTTCTTCAAGTCACCAACCACCAGTGGTGGAAGAAGTACTCACATGTTTTACCTAAGTAAAAGTATCAATACTGCAATATAGAAATACTCTGTTACAAGTAAAAGATTGGAATTTCAAAGTATTTGTATAGTATATCAAAGTATTTACATCGAAATGTGCTTAAAGTACCAAAAGTAAAAGTGCTCATTATGCAGAATGTCCCATTTCAAGTTTTCAAATATGTAAAAACCTTTTGAAAATAGCAGATACAAGCTCACAATGCGCCGCATCTCTACGCATCGTGAGCTTGTAGATCGGCTATTAACAAATGGCCGAAATGTATATAGGGCTGAAAGTGGTAAATGTATGTTTTGTGATAATAATCAAAATCTACAAATAATTGAAGTGGAGTAAAAAGTACAATTGCCTCGATACAATCGCCTCGAGATGTAGTAGAATAGAAGTAAAAGTACTGAATACTCCAGTAAAGTAAAAGTACCTCAAAATTGTACTTAAGTACAGTACTTGAGTAAATGTACTTAGTTACTTTGCACCACTGACTAAATGTTCCCTGGTTTTCTCCCTCACGCTGCTGCTAGCAGGTTACACACCCTGACTTAAACAGCAGGGCCTGGGGGTAGACTCACGCCCAGAGAGAGACAGAAGTGGGTCACCTTCATGCTCTCAATAGTGACGCATTGTGCTTGTGTTGCTTGTAGATCTGCTATTTTTGGGGCTGGCGGCGACACACGGGCGTACGGCGACGGGAGTGTGGAGAGTGTCACACTATACTACACACTCTCCCCTCACAAACACTACAGCTTCATTATTGGATTCAAAGGGCAACATACTTCATGTTTGAAGTATGTCAGCAGTTATGTTGTGGCTTTTTGGTCTGCATTACTGAGAACGCTAAACACACAGTTCCTGTCTAGTATTTATTATTGTGTTGTTGTTTGGTTGTCATGTATAGTCTGTTGGCTGTTGTATGTTTGTATACAACGGACGATAGACTATACAAACATCGCTGTATTTTGTTCTGGTTAAACGGGAATGTTTTTTTGAGGCAACCGAAACAAACAGTGCGAACAACAAAATACAGCGAATACAGCGAGGGCAATGTGTTTCTGCAGGTAAACACCACCAGACTACTCCTGTGGCTGATGACTGCTGGTAATGACGGGTAAAACATATTGTTTTTTTTTATGTAAACACAAGGCAAAGCTACGTACTATGGCTTTAAAAGAAAGCAGCAGCTAGTGAGAGATCAAGCCTGAGAGCAGCCGTCAGATAGAGGCTAACCTGCATAATGCTCACAAGTCACAATATGCTCAAAAAGGGGCGACGGGCTTTTGCCGTTCGGGCCCCTCGGCTGTGGAACTCTCTGCACTGAACTGTTGTACTATTTATGCAATTAATTTCTGTTTTTTATTGTATTAACTGTTGTTATTGTAAAGCACTTTGTAACTTGTTTTTGAAAGGTACTATATAAACAAAGTTATTATCATTATTATAAAATATTACAAGAAATAAAAAATAACGCTAATTTTAATGAGTACGAGTTGAGTAAGTTGCTTTACAGCAGTGGTTCTCAAAGTGGGGTCCTTGGGGGGTGGGGTGGTACCTGGGGGTCCCCAGCAAGTTTAACCACTTTAACCAGATTTTATACTTTGGCTATTTAAGAATAGATGATCTGCAAGCTTAGAACGCGTGGGAAGGCCACGCTGTTTTCAAGGTTTTGACACATTTTGAATAATTCTGAAAATGTTTAACTTAATAAATCTTCTCTTATGGGGGGTCACTGGCACGAAATCATCTTCAGATGGAGGTCTGCAGTCAAATGCATATCGATTTGGGGGTCCTTGACATGAAAAGGTTTGAGAGCATGTGGTTTTGCAGTGTTGTTTCCCCTGGATTTGAGCTTCAGAGGTTGGAGTTCTAAAGACCATGGGTGGTGAGGAACTTCACCAGAAGATGGATGAGACCAGAAGATTTAAGGAGCTCTTGCTGATGAGAGCATATGGTTATTCAGACATCTGCAACTCGCTCACACACACACACACACGCACACACACACACATGCGCACAACCTCACACACACACATTTGGCCCTTGCGAGAATAAATCTGTGTACCTTTCGTTCAGTTCATTTTCAAGACGCACGCACAGTGTTGGGAAAGTTAACTTTCTGCATCAACTAAAGTTCAGTTCACAAATTTTTAAATTAAGTAGTTCAGTTCATAGTTCATAATTAAAGATTTTGAACTAAAGTTCATGGTTCCAAAAATGAACTAATTTACAGTTTTTTTTTTTCCAATACGTAATAATTGCCAGAGCCCATATAGAGCCACAGACAGAAATTGTTTTAATCCGTCTTAACACTGAAACTATGTGTCAGGGTGTCAAATTCTTTTCAAATGGTCATACGCCGTACAGTCTGAGCGGTCCGAGCTAGTGTGGCTACTGCTGCCTTCGTCCATGCACCATGATGGCACATTTGTTAGTGTGACAGCCAGCGGTTAGTGCGACAGCCAGGCCATTTACGCTGTGTTTTAGCTGTGTTTTAGCTGTGTTTTAGCTGTGTTTTTGCCTGGAAGGCTCTTGGAAATCTGGGACACTCTTGAACTAAGTTATACTGTGAGAGAGCGGCGTTCACAAACGGCAGAATGAACACGTTCACAATAACGTTCATCTAGCAAAATAATACAGTACATTCAGTTCACGTTCGCCCAAAACATGAACGAATTTGTGAACGATCGTTCATTGAGCGCGTTCAGGCACAACACTGTAGACACACACACACACACGCACGCACGCACGCACGCACGCACACACACGCACACACATGCACACGCATGCACACGCACAAACTAAACTGGTCAACTCGATGGTTGTCGAGCATGGGTAGGTGTCATGTCTGTATCTCATGGAGGTATAAAGGTGATATCCTATAAGTGTTCAGCGCTCCACTAATCAGAGTTAAGAGAATGTGTCTGTTTTATATCATTAAATATCCTGCTATAGCTCTCACTCCACTGGCTCATTTATATGCTAATGTGAAGGTTACCTCTGACTAAGTCTTTTAAACAGCTGTAAAGCATTTACAGGAGTGTGTGTGTGTGTGTGTGTGTGTGTGTGTGTGTGTGTGTGTGTGTGTGTGTGTGTGTGTGTGTGTGTGTGTGTGTGTGTGCGTGCGTGCGTGCGTGCGTGCGTGCGTGCGTGCGTGCGTGCGTGCGTGCGTGCGTGCGTGCGTGCGTGTGTGTGTGCGCACGCGCGCCGTGCGTGTAAGACACAGACAGACAGACAGAAGGACAGACAGGAAGATGGTGGAGAGAGAAAAAGAGAGGGGGTGAGGATATGCAGAGAGAGAGACAGACAGACAGACAGACAGACAGACAGACAGACAGACAGACAGACAGACAGACAGACAGACAGACAGACAGACAGACAGACAGACAGACAGACAGACAGATGAAAGCAGATATTCTCCAGGGTACAGACCATAGGTAATTAAACGAGGCTGGTCGGTCGGTCTTGGACAGCTGCCAGACACTCTGCTTCTCTCTCTCTCTCTCTCTCTCTCTCTCTCTCTCTCTCTCTCTCTCTCTCTCTCTCTCTCTCTCTCTCTCTCTCATCACACTTCTAGTTGAATCAGGCCTTTTCTCCTTCCTCTCCTCTTTGTGGCCTAACAGCTCTAAGGCTGTGACATCATAGTCCAGAGTGTCAGCCAATCAACAGCCTCTGGTTGCTGGCATGCTTATGCGTGTTCTTAGAGCATAGACATGCTGCACACTGTATACATACACACATGTATAATACATATACTGTACATGTATACATAGACCCACATCAATGCTTGAGTGAGTGTTCTTACAGCATGTATACACACACATACATAGACAGTTAGACACATACTGTACTGAGTACAACCACACACACACAGACACACCAGCCTGATCGCCAGAGAATTAGTATACATTGCACGGATTTGTGCACGTCATTCCGTGCATAGTCGCCTAGAAACCCCCAAATTCCGTGCATATGTACGGGGAGTCCCACGGTGGGCGTAACCAGTCGCAACCCGGAAAAACCAGGAAGCAGAGCAGTCCCCACAACAAAATGTACGATTCTGTGCCTATCGGTACGTAACTCAAACGGCGCTGAGTAGGCTTAAGGGAATGTCGCAATGTTCAGGACGGCAACTCGCTCGCTTTAGCTCGCTCGGTGGTCCTTCACACGGCGACAATTCCCTTGAGACTGCGCGCCTCCGAAATGGTTTAGTCACAATGGGGGAGATGCGAGGCGGCTATGCACGGAATTTGTGGTTTTCCAGTAGTCTATGCACGGATTTTGAGAAACGTTGAAAAACGTTCAATGAGAACGTTTCCTCTGGCGATCGGGTTGGACACACACACACACACACACACACACACACACACACACACACACACACACACACACACACACACACACACACACACACACACACACACACACACACACACACACACACACACACACACACACACAGTGCAACTGTGGACCTTTACTTAATTTTAGAGGTACAAAAGTCGCTGTTGGCCACTTAAGGTACATAATTGTACTTGTTTTGACCAGGAGGAGGAGCTACAGTTTATGGAGGGATATTGCATCAGTCAGATGAAGTTTGTGAGGGAAAAGACAGAGAGATTTAACAGAGTATCTATTGTTTTGAGCAAACGTGTTTACTGTTTAGCCTACCTCGTGATTAGTGATAAAACACACTCATTGGAGTAAGAAGCACTTAAAACTAGAGGTTGTTACTGTAGCTGCTGAACCCTAACAAGACAGGCTGTACCCAAAACAATAGCCATCAGGCCTAGTGGAGACATCTTGGCTCGTATACCAAATATCATGTCATATCATAATGTATTATATGAGTAGGGTTAGATATAAACAACCATAAAAAACTATTCAGTATAATGTATGATTCTTCCTTAGTGGTCAGATTTCTCAAGTGGGCCTAGCTCAGTGGTTCTCAACCAGTGGTCTGGGGACCACCAGTGGTCCTTGAGGGGGTTCCAGGTGGTCCCATGCAGCTAAATGATGGAGAGTAGGTAACCAAATGGACCCTCATAGATCTTTAACTCCTGAGAGTGTAAAATGACCCTTACGGATCCATTTGGTTTCATTTTACGCTCTCAAGAGTTAAGTTTATAGTTAAACATCTGCATTACTTAATTTACAAGAAGTATACGCAATTAGACAATGTAGAAAAACTGTTATTTTGATCAACGTTTGCCTGTTATCTCTCCTATGGTACCAACATCAATACAGCATGGATGGAATTGTGGACAAAATCTTATCCAATAAGAAAAAGTCTCAGACGGTAGTTCCGTGGCGCAAATGCCGAATAAATAATGGACCTTGATATGAAAAGGGTTGAAAACCACTGTCTGGTCTATAGCTGGTCCAGAAACAGTGTAAAAACACTGCTGTAGCACTAGTGTAGCGGCTGTGTGGTGTTAAGGAGGAAGCTGCAGCAAGGACACTGTGCTACTGCAGCAAGCAGCACAAAATATACATTCACTGCACATCATGCAGCTCACACACACACACACACACACACACACACACACACACACACACACACACACACACACACACACACACACACACACACACACACACACACACACACACACACACACACACACACACACACACACACACACACACACACACACACATCATGCAGCTCACATCCTCAGCCCTGATCTGGAGAGCAGGAGCACATGAGTATGCAGCGCACACACACACACACACACACACACACACGCGCGCGCGCGTGCAAACTCACACGCACGCACACACACACACACACACACACACACACGCACACATGCGCGCAAGCAAACTCACACGCACACACACATAAACTCACACACACACACACACACACACACACACACACACACACACACACACACACACACACACACACACACACACACACACACACACACATACACACACAGTCACGCAAGCACACATGCACGCACACACGCGCGCAAACTCATACACGCAAGCACAAACTCACATGCACACGCGCGCACAGACACATACACACATACACACACACACACACACACACACACACACACACACACACACACACACACACACCACACACGCACACTCACACTCACACTCACACGCACACGCACACGCACACGCACACCACACACACGCACACGCACACTCACACTCACACTCACACACACACACACACACACACACACACACACGCGCATGCACGCACGCACACAAACGCTATTGGCACAGTCACGCACGCACAGACATTTGTAATACTATATACTTGTGCAGGACGGCAACGTTTTAGCATGCTGTTGAAAACAGCTGAAAAAAGCCATATTTGTGCCATCGTACAGAAACCTAAACTCAGAACCCTAAATGTTAATGTGTAATCCTAATCCTAACAACTCCAACCTGAATCTTTTCCTAATTGTAACTATAATTCCCCCAAATCCTTTCCAACCATGACTTATATACTTACCTACTTAAATGTGTCTTCTGAGGAGCAGCAAAATGATCCTCTCTATGTCTATTTTCTCAGATTTTACAATACTTGTGAGGACATTTGGTCCTCCCCCCCAAGACACAGGAGACACACACACGCACACAGACAGCATACTGCAAGTGAACTAGTGGTGGGAAAAAAACATTACTTTCAGTGAACGAGTGATTTCGTTCATGTTCACGGCAATAATCCGTTCAAATGATTCGTTCATGTCTAGTTGAAAAATCACACCCTGTGTGAAGGTAGCGGCGCCTTTGATACATTTTGTCATCGATATGTGTTTATATCGTGTTTATAGCCACGTGTCACGTGAAGCTTGACCAATCACTTTGTTGACGTGTCTGACCAATCAGAACGTTGACGGTGAACACGGACAAAGTCAGGTATAGAGCAGGATCCGCTCTATACCTAAAGGTATAGACCTAAAGGTATAGAGCGGCTAGCGCCGCTAAAAAGAACTCAACCGCACCGCT
>NC_139942.1:51290094-51302594 GCF_963454915.1 Gymnoscopelus microlampas | reverse complement strand
CACAGATCACAGGCGAGCATTTCAGCTGTCTCTCCGACCTACAAGGAGGCTGTGAGATAGATATATATATATATATCATATATGCGTATTCTGTCGCTAAGCTACTGGGAGCAGTGCCACTGTGCTGTAATATATTCTGTACCCACAGAAAAATAATGGTTCTTTCAAAGGCTATGGTTCCACATAGAACATCACCTACTAAAGGACCCCCAGCTGCAGATCAAGAGTGTGACTGCAGACCGGGCCTCTCCAGGGAGCACAACCGTGGATTCCTACTACATTACACTATACCACTACACTATACTGTATATTATCTTAACATTTTTATACCATTATATACTGTATACACATTATTGTTGTACTATATTATATTATCATATACTGTACTATCTTACACTATTATATTTGCTACTATTGGTATTGTTACTACTTGTATCTCTCTCTGTCTCTCCTCTGTCTCTCCCTCTCTCTCTCTTTCCCCCTGACACGGTCGAGGCAGAAGGCCACCCACCCCTAGGGTCTGCCTGACGTTTCTTCCAGTTAAGGGGGAGTTTTTCGTTGCCACTGTTGCAAAATTGCTTGCTCAGGGTGGGACTGTGGGGTCTCTGCTCTACATGTAAAGTGTCTTGTTGCTCAGGGTGGGACTGTGGGGTCTCTGCTCTACATGTAAAGTGTCTTGTTGCTCAGGATGGACTGTGGGGTCTCTGCTCTACATGTAAAGTGTCTTGAGACAACTTGATGTGATTTGACACTTTAATAAAATTGAATTGAATTGAAAATTGAAAGGACCATTTCATTTGTTCCTCATATGGCAGTGGTTCCCAAACTGGGGGTCAGTTTGGGGGGGTCCACAAATAATTTTGGAGAGGTCCCCAGATGATTAGCTTAACCCATTCAATCCACAAACGCATCTCTGTCATTTTAGGTTTCTTTGGCTATTCAAAAATAACTCAAATCTTTGCTTCTGGGGGTCCCTGGAACAAAATATTTTACAATTTGTTTGCTTTAGAAAATATATATTCAAAGATTTGCACAAATGTTGATTTTTTCAAAAATAGCAGATCTACAAGCTAGCATAGCACCGAGTGCCACGCTATGAGCTAAAATCTAAAAAGACACAGACGTGTTCCGGTCTTACGTAAAAGGGATAATATACAACATTGTTTTCTCACTCAACAGTAAACAAAGGGTTCTAGAGAACCTTTTTGTTCTTTGAGGTACAGTACTTGTTTGGGGGGGGGCATGAGATAAGAAGAGATTTATTCATCCCGCGGGGGGGGGGGGGGAGTTTAAGCGCCAAAGACAGTACAGCAGTTAAGAACAGGTTACAGGGCAAGAAGAAAAAGAGTACAGTAGATATACAGCATGCCAGAATATGTGAACATTCGCAGGAAAATAGCTACAAATCTACAAACTAGTTTGGCTATTTGCGACAAAGACATTTGGTGTATAGAGGGGGGACATGTTCTGTTCTGTTTGTTTTTTAGTTTTTTTTACAGAACCGTTAACATCTGAAAGGTCTTATTCTGGAACCAAGACAATCACTCACTGAAGAACCTAGTTTCGGTTCCAGTCGGCACCTTTTTGTTTTTCCTGTGAGTAGATAAAAATGAACATGCGTGCCCAGCATCAGTGTTGCCAGATTCTGTGAGAGAAACAAGCAACCAGGTCTAGGAAAACCAGTCCAAAAGAAGCGACTATGGTGCCACATGAGCACTTTAACATATACATCAGCTATTTGAAAATAGCAGGTCTATAAGCTCACAACGCGTCGCGATGCGACGCGTTGTGAGCTTGTAGATCGGCTATTTTCAAATAAGATCTTGCGGGGAAATTATAATAAGCAGATCTGGCAACCCTGCCCAGCATCCCCTGTGTGGAGAGAGAGAGAGGGAGAGAGAGAGAGAGAGAGAGAGAGAGAGAGAGAGAGAGAGAGAGAGACCACACAATGCGTGCGGGGATGCTCTGACAATGAGCCTTGCGTCCCAGGGGACAAATCAATGATGAACACGGAGCCATAAAAGTAGAAAGATGAATAGCAGCAGCATGCTACAGTCCAAACGACAGGTTCCTCTCATCTGAAACGACTTAAAAAGAAGAGAATAACGTAACACACAACACAATGTGGGCCACATGTTCCATGTGGAACACATTTGACGTGGACTTTTACAATTTGTTTCTACAAGAGAGGGGGGACGGACGTCAAAAACTGCAACACCACTGTGAATGATCCATTAGTTCCGTTGTGATCCCATACATACAGTGTTTCCAGATGTACGGTGAATGTTATCGTATTCGACTATTTGTACAATCATTTTAGCCTCTGTATTTTACCCATAGACTGTATAAAATGAATGGACAGCATTACGCCACTAGACTCTACAGACCGTAAATGAAGCCGATTGGTCAGCTGTGTTCAATCCACCATCTTTCAATATCGCGTCATATCGCCTCATATCCTGCAGAATGAAACCAGACCATTATTGGTTGGGTAGCTTGTCAATCAAGCGTGGGGCGGGGAATGAATGCTATTGGTTGTGTAGCTTGTCAATCAAATCATCCCGCCCCCCTTAGAGCATATCCTACTTTATCGTCAATTTAAAAATAAATGGGACCATAGTTTACCAAAACGCATCATGATGATTGAAAGGAGACTTTAAACTAGCGACTGGAAGCATAATAGTATTTATGACAATTTTTATTAAGGTAAGAAAATCTAATCTAAAGTTTGTCAAAAATCCATCCGCTTGCGTTAAAATATTTTTTTTCTGACACCAGCAGGGGTAAAACAGCGAAACTACAGGCCATTCATATGAACTGTCTCTTACGTATTGGCGTCAATGTAGAAATCTCAGGCTGGCCCCTTGATTTTACCCTATACATCCTCCCAGTGGGGGCTCCTCACTGGTAAGTGAGTCAGTAGGATACAACAGCAGTGACAACACAGAAATGTGTGTGGGGAGGAATTAATTGGCATAACGACTAAATTAGGGAGAAAACAGGGGTTAAAAAAAAAGATTACAAAACATGATAATAAAACATAATGCCAAAAAATGCCAGGCTTGTATTTTGACTAGAGGTCCAGGAAGTCGCCTGCTTCCACGTAGCGTATATGGTGTGTTATTTCCTCGAGTAGGCGTGTCAAACGAGGTTTGTTTCTCACAACTAATGCAACATTTTCTGTAGAACGTATTTATACCTGAGATTATTTACTTGTTTTGGCGGTGTACGATAGTTTTCCTTTTAAATATGATAGTTTTAAGGCTCCGGTACACAAATCTAACATGTTTCATCTGGCAATGCTGAATCCCAAGGTTTTTGTAGGTCTACTATTTCCACTAAATATTACGTACAGTATATGGCTTGTTTGATTATTACTATATTTCAGTAATAGGCTTTGTCCATTACCTGCCCTGTTTACAACATAAATGTAATGTTTTATTTATATACTCCAATGTTATATACTCCAATGCCAAAAACACAATTAAATTGCAAATTTAATTGCAAGTATATGTATGACAAATTGACAATTAGGCCTAATGGTCAACTAATATCTCATGATCGTGACAACCTTAACGGAGGCCTGTCAAGTCATCACAGAGACTAGATCCACAAGCTGGAGACTAGATCAGAGACAGAGACTAGCTCGAAACGTGGTGCTTCGCACCGCGTTTCGAGCTTGTGGATCTGCTACTTTCGACATTTTAGAATTTGAATCCTGAAAAGTAATCCTGGATATAATGAGGTTTCCACTCCCGACAGAAACGATGTCTTAAAGGCCTGGTTTCTGACAGGCATACGTGATGCCGCCTGCATGACCCCGTGCACCTCCCAGAGCATTATATACTTCACCTCCTGTCTCCTTCATCTTGAAGAACGACTCCCCGACGTCCTCACCACGAGGAACAGGGTACAGGGTCACCCAGCAGATGCCTGCACAGAAAGCGGGGCCCTCTCTCTGATCTCCCTAACCCTGAGGTACTGTATATAATAATATATAATACAGCCCCTCTTCACTCTGATCCCGTTTGAAGTGTTGATTTATTTTACAGCTTAAATAGCTTCTTCCAGCTCATATAAAACACTGTGTGACTCTGTGTGAAGGTTGAACTTCCAGAAAAGAGCCCCAGCAAGCCTTTGAGGAAGGCCTTAGATATGACAGTGCTTTCCTACAAGTGTGCTGGTTTGGTGCATCTGTTGAAGAGCCTATACTGTCTACTTTACTTTACCTTATTTGTTTATTTCCAGGACAGTGCACATCACCTCTCTTAGCCCTGTTGTTATTACACCATTTGTCTATATGAAAGGAAAACTGGCGACATCGGAACAGTGGGCACCTGGTGATTCTGGGCACCAATGCCATTCTGGAATACTTTGTGTTTTAAACATTAAAGATTATTTTTTTTACGCATTCCTTAAAGATAGCAGGCATTGGAGTGACGAAAACATAACACCAAACAATGCGATCATACATAGCATCATTATTATATATAGGCTCAATGAACTCCTCTCGTTGAAGCAAATAACCTCACACAAATCATGTTTTAAGCACCTGAAATACAGAAGGGTGACTGTACTGTATATGTGCCTCCAGGCCAGGTGGAAATTGATACATGTGTTCCTGAAATCCACTGTAATTGTAGCTGCTGGACCTGGAGTGTTATTCCTGTTGACATGATGAAGTGCATGCCATAGAGGTCTCTCTCTTTCCAAGACTAAAGTGTCTGGAATTACTGTAATTTCGGTTGATCAACCACACAATGTGACTGAGGTGTCTCTAGAGATGTACCGATACCATGTTTTCCTTCACGATACTGATTCCTAATAAATGAAAATTCCATTAACGTGCAATCACAAGTTAGTAAAATCATTATGTAAATAGTACAGTAAGGATATAAAACATTGAACTGTAGCATTAAAAATATTACTGTAAATAAAGCATTGTGATAAATTACGTGGTATCGGATAGGCATAGACTGGCATACTCGTCGATACCGATAGCAGCATTTTAGGCAGTATACGGGTAGCTTTTCCCATACTAGATGATTGATTGATTGACTGATTGAATGCTTTATAAGCCAGAAATGTAAACAGCACGGCGGTATACAGTAAAAAAATTGGGCTAAAAGGATAACACAAAAAAAATGTCCTGCAGGGACTTCTATTGTTTGTGTTCCTAAATATTCAATTCATCAATGGTATCCAACAATAGTTCTCTCCAAAAACTAAAGTGTCTGGAATTACTGTCATTTCGTTTGATCGACCACAACATTTGACTGCTCAGTTATATTAACATAAATAGGAAAAAAAGCTTTATCGCAGTCCTTGCTTTGAAGTTTGAATAATGCGGCTAGGTTTTGGAAATGTCTATTCTTTGTAATGAATGACCAAAAATATATACATATAGATTAGGAGAAGAGGAAATTATATTACTATTATCATAGGTTTTTTACAACTCAGAAGCGTTTCGGTGCATTGGCGTGATGATGGCCTGTGTGTGTGTGTGTGTGTGTGTGTGTGTGTGTGTGTGTGTGTGTGTGTGTGTGTGTGTGTGTGTGTGTGGCCTACGGCAGCGGTAAAGAGAGGCACTTTGTCCTGGGTTTGCTCAGTGTGTTGTCCCCGCGATAAGAACAACCAACAGAGGGACGATAATTTGGAATCATATCTGCCTCTTTCCACATCCCCGTTTCACTTTAATCTCACTCTGTTTTAACACACACACACACACACACACACACACACACACACACACACACACGCACACACACACACACACACACACACACACACACACACACACACACGCGCGCGCACACGCACAGACACACAGCTTTGTATTACTTGTGAGGACATCAACATTTTTAGGACGTACATTTTTGTGAGCTTGTAGATCGGCTGCTTTTCGGTGCACGACACAAGCGCGCAACCAAGTGTAAATCAGGCATAAATCTATATCTAATCCCTAAACCTAACTTCTAAATGTGTCATCCTAAACTTAACCCTGAACATTTTCATAATTGTAAACCAAATCTCTAAAAAAGAAAATGTAACGATAAAACTATACATTTTCTCGTGAGGACCAGGAGAATGGTCCTCACAAATCTCAGATTATACTATACTTGTGGGGACATCCTCACAAGTATAGTAACATTACACACACACACACACACACACACACACACACACACACACACACACGCACACACACACACACAGTCACACAGTCACACACCACGGCTGTCCATCTTGGCAATTTGCAGCAAACAGCTCTCCGCTGTGAAGCAGAAACCAAGCGCACATTAATATGCAGTTAATTTACTCTCATTGTGAGAGTGGCCATATTATGAGGATCTAAAAGCTACAATCCAATCACTTTTTTTCTCATTCCTGTTGAGGGTTGCCATGTCTGCTTAATATAAGCGAGTTTGGGCTTATCTTTTCAGGAAAGTGGTGTGTAAATAATTAGCAGTTGTGGGTTTTTGGGCTTTTTTGTAAAATGCAGTTGCTTATTTGGCCTTGTTTCCTAATTTTCCCTTTTTTTTCTCCGAGGTTTGTTTGAAAGTATTAGATCTACAAGCTCACAACGCGTCGCGGCGCGTTGTGAGCTTGTAGATCAGCTATTTTCAAATAGCCAATGCGTAGAGGTTTAAAAGTGCTTCATGTGGCCTATAGTAGTCGCTTCTTTTTGGGCTTGTTTTCGTAGACCTGGTTGCTCGTTTCTCTCGCACGACCTGGCAACGCCGTTCCTGTTCCCAGCTTTACCATGTGTGATTGAATAGAGAGAGGGTCCTATCTGATCAATAGAGCTCGTTAAACGTCCCTGCGGGCAGCTGTCTCGCCCCCAGCCTCCCTCTAGATTGCTTTTATACCTGCATGGTTTATTGGTTCAAGTTGTTGCAAACGCTGTCTCCGGCTTAATTAATTTTTTAATTGAATTACTCAAGACTGGCCTATATGCATGTGTTTTTTCTCTTTTCTTCCTCCCCTCCCTCATTACATTTACGTTAACTGCTATAGTACTACAGCCATAATGCTGGCCTGGCCGGCAGTGTGTGGACGAAGTGGTTGTTTTGTAGAGCAAGGGGTCTTCAACAGGGGGTCCGTGACCCCTAGTGGGTCCTCAGAGTTACTACAGGGGGTCCTCCAAATCTTTGTGTGATAGAATTCTGAGGGGAGTAGAGGGGAATATTAGCTAAAAAATAGCCGATCTAGATCGGCTATTTTTGGCAAAGAGGTTTGGTGTAGAGGGAAAAAAGCTAACCAAGTAGGCCTACAGATCCAACGGTCAAGTCTAGTATTGAGGCTTTAAGTGGTAAAAATGTCTGATAATTACACCTTAGCTATGTATAATTATGTATAAATGTATAAAAAATTAACAAAAGAAATCACACCCAGTGTGAAGTAAGCGGTGTGGTCACAGTGGTCATCACAGTGATGGAAGTGATTCACTTAAAAAAAACATAAAAGTGTTTTTTTTGCATAGTCCTATTTATAGGGCTATGCACATGTGTCATGTGTTTCTAGCCAATCACAGTCCTGAATAGAGTCATGGTGGCCAATCACGGTGCAGGGTTAGGGGGGTACACTGGTGGCCAATCACAGCGCAGGGTTGGGGGGGTGCAAATTCCAAACCTCACATATAGGGGCGGTTGCACCGCCCAAAAACAATATGTTTTATAACACTGATGACAGTGGTGTAAAACAAGCCTGTGAAGCTGTCTATGAAACCTATAGGAAAAGGTTTAATCTGCAACACAATTTTATAAAATATGTAGTGGGGGGGTCCCTGCATGCTTCATCTCTCTCTCAGCTAAGGGGTCCTTGGGCTGAAAAACATTGAAGACCAACGTTATAGAGAGAGTCCGATGACCGATGCAGGATTTTTTTTGGGGGGCCGATTTTGGAGAGTCCTAAGATCACAGAATAACCAATATTTTGTCAAAACAAAAAGCTAAATCAATTCTGATCAATTTGAAGGACTAAAAACATCTAAAAGTAGATTATCTTCAAGCTCACAACTGGGAGATTCTAGATTGGCTGTTGTTTTTGTTTTGTTTTTACGTTTAAAGATCTTCGCCTGCCCAAAATAGAGATGATGGCAGGTTGAAAGCCAAAGAGGATACAAATCAGGATAAATCTGCAGCATAATGGCAGATTATAGGCTAACTAATGTCGTCCCAAAAAGTCAAATAATGACCCAGACATCGACCAAAACCCCCACAGATGGGTCTGTCTGTCTCTTATTGTTTTTGGGCGTAAGACGTGTTGTTTTTGGGGCGTTTATTTTGGCTGCGTTCTTCGGTGGGATGGGCCGACGGGGGGGTCTGTCTGTCTGTCTGTTGGAGCTGCACCTGTTCTAACCCCCCCACCCCCCCCACCACCCCCCACCCCCCCGCTGTCTCTGAGTGTCGGGGCGACCACCTGCTCGCAGGACTGCTCTCTCTGTGTGTGTGTGTGTGTGTGTGTGTGTGTGTGTGTGTGTGTGTGTGTGTGTGTGCGTGTGTGTGTGTGTGTGTGTGTGTGTGTGTGTGTGTGTGTGTGTGTGTGTTTGTGTCTGTCTGTGTGTGGGCAGTTGGTGGGACAAACAGGGAGACCATTCACACCCGCTCCACACTGTCTGTCTCTCTCTGTCTCTCTCTCTCTCTCATTCAAAACATTCAAAAACATATTTTTGATGTAGCAGATCTATAAGCTCTATAAGTAGCAGATCTATAACTGTAGCAGATCTATAAGCTCGAAAAGTGCCGCTTCGCGCCACTTTTCGAGCTTATAGATCTGCTACTTTTGATGCTTTTGTGTGACACTGGAGTATGATCAAGTATAGAGTATGAATTTACAACAACAAAAAACGCAAAAAGTAAAAATACGGAGATAGGAGGTTTCTACCTTGACAGCAACGTTTTTGCTTGAATCCCTGGACTCTCCCTTCTCCCTCATCACTCCTCCTGTCTCCCCATCATCTGTCTGTCTGTCTTTCTTTCCCTCTCTCTTCCTTCTGTCTGTCTGTCTATCTGTCCGCCTTTCCCTTCCTCTTCCTTCCGTCTGTGTTCGACCTTGTTTCCTGCTTTTATCCCCGTTTTGCCTGTGTGTCAGATAGCTATCTGCAACGCTCTATCTGCTCCATCCAAACGCCCCCCCCCCCCCCCCCCCCCATCTGTCTGTTTCTGCCTGTCATTGTCACCCCATCGTCCATTTTGCTCAGGGTTGCCAACTATCCAACTTAAAATACAGAATCGTCCCTTATTTTGGGAACTAAAAGGAATAGAAGAACGCTCGCCCCCAAAACACGCTCGCCCCCAAAACACGCTCGCACCCGGGTCAAATCCAGCGACCTCGGAGCGGTCGCCATGCTCCAGGTATTCCTAAATGTAAAACTATGCCTAAAACTAACCTTATTCCTGAACGTAACCTCAGTAAAACTATGCCTAAAACTACCTTGTTCCTAAACGTAACCTCAGTAACTGCTTAACCCTAAACGTATTCCTAACCTTGAAGGAATAGTTCACCCAAAAAGTTACTTTTTTTCTATCAATAAGACATTAGATTTGTTTTGTGTTCAAAACAAATCCAAGAATACAAGAACCGCTGGGGGCGAGCGGTCCGGTTATGCTGCGTTCACACGGGCAGATACAAAGATACACAGCATATTTGTCACTCTGTCGCTTTGTATCCGTGTTGCTCAACACGGTCGTTGACGTCATCAAGCTTCGCTGCGTCATCGGCGCTACAATTGTAGTTTCGTATCTTTGTACCTGGAAGTTGAACCCAGCGCAACTTGAATTTGTATCTTTGTAACTTTCGTAGCAGCTACAAACGTTGGATGTTACTTTGTATCTTTATGTGGCTCATTATGGTAACATTTATTTTACAATTAATAATAAAGTAGGGTATTTTGTAGGAGGGGCGTGGCTACCTTGTGATGATTTTGATTGACAAGCTTTACAACCAATAGCATTAATTCCCACCCCCAGCTCTGGTCCCAACCAAAAGCATTAATTTCCGGGTCCATTTTTTCAGACCGGATATAGAAATTTAAAATCGCTGAAAAATAGGCTTCATTTAGGGTCTGTAAAAACCAGGGGCGTGATGACGTCCATATTTTTGAGTGGTGCCAACCACTCCTACATTTGACCGTGTATGTCTGTCCGTCCGTCCGTATGTTTGAGCACGGCCTCAACAGCTGCAGCTGATTGCAACACAAGGATGCAACCAGTTACACTAATTCAAAGGCACCACTCTCTTCACACTGGGTGGGATTTTTTACGGTCTATGCTCACAACACGATGCAGCGGCTTGTCGATCGACTATCTTCCCCACAATAACAGAAAACAGAAAAGACACTAGAGGGACTCCACTTAACCAAATGGGGTTTAAGTGGTTAATAATATGATGTACAAAAACGGTACATAATTATATACAGTGAGATTTTCTGGATGTCCCTTACTAGAATTCCAGGTAGTGGGAAACCCTTGCCTGTTTCTTCCTGCTACTCCCCCCGTCCCCTCCGTCCCCCCCCTTCATTTTTTCATACCCACCAAATTCATAACAAGCAAAAACAAAACTATATCAGCAGCAGCTGGCGACCGTTAAAAGTCCCTCTGTGGACCGTGATAGCTTTGGAGTGTGAAGGGGAGGAAGTTGTAAACAATTAATTATATATATATATACAAATAAAACGTTGTAAATCACTTTAGTACAAATCCAGGACAACTAAGTGGTGCGTGGTAAACGTGGTTTACGGGCAATTTGATTGGCCAGATGTGAGTGTAGGATATTATTAATATTGGACTCTGTCTGGACAAATAATATGTTTTAGATAGTATATACTAGGACCACAATGGAAACTATTGTGGGAACTATCTGTTGGAAACTATCTGTGTCATTTTATACTTTGGTTATTCAAAAATAGCAGATATACAAGCTCATAGCGTGTCACTTTGTGCTGCGCTATGAGCTGCTATTTTTTGGAAAATCGTGAAAATGTGTGCAAATCTTTGAATGTATATATTATTTTAAAGTCAACATTTTTAACTCAAATGCTTGCTTCTGGGGGTCCTTGGAGCAAAGATATTTTTGAGATGAGGGTCCGCGGCCAAATACATATCATTTTGGGGTCCTTGACATGAAAAAGTTTGAGAACCACTGATATAGCAACATAGGTTTTTCAGAAAACTGTTAGTGTTTAGAAGACATTTGTAGACGGCCTCAGGTCTTAATGGGTTAAGTATTATTGTACAACTGTATCTGTACCTTTTGTAAAACTGTTAATAAAGTATTCAATCAATCAATTAGATCTTCCTCTTCGCCTTGCCTACCTGTTGTTAACTAGTTGTACGGACTCTTGCTTTATTGTTTTGT
This sequence comes from Gymnoscopelus microlampas, assembly GCF_963454915.1. Lineage (NCBI taxonomy): Eukaryota > Metazoa > Chordata > Actinopteri > Myctophiformes > Myctophidae > Gymnoscopelus > Gymnoscopelus microlampas. The sequence continues at coordinate 51,291,236 of NC_139942.1, read as the reverse complement.
TGGATCTTGTTTATTCGATACACTTATTTATTTTAGCTCTTGCTCATTTGATTTTGCTATTTGTCTCATCTGTTTAAGAAAGTAGGTAGCTGATATATTGCACTTTTACTAGGTATACTCTTAGTTGCTTGTTTTAGAAGAGAATGCACTTAAGACTTCTGGTGATTAGTAGTTTCGTTCCCTACCTATGTTGAATACACTTATTGTAAGTCGCTTTGGATAAAAGCGTCTGCTAAATGATCGTAATGTAATGTAATTTGTTTCCAACATTGGGCCCGGACCCGGGTTAGATTAGCCTGGCATTGGCCAGACTGATGACGTGGATTCAGTCTCACGTTCTTCCCCGGTATCAGTCTGGACTTCGGAGCGAAAATCAGAAAACGCAGTCACTGATTGGTCGATAATTTTCTGATTTCTCATACTCGCTCCCCTATGGGCCGAAGTCCACACTGATACCGGGGAGGATCGTGAGAGTGAATCCACGTTTACAGTCTGGCCACAAATGGGACCAAATGGACCCTATACGAGTCCATTTGGTTGGCATTTGTACACTTTCAGAGTTAAATAAATGCTGAGGATTGTTAGTGTGTAGGTCCCAGAGATTAAAAAAAAAAAAAAAAAGTATTAAATGGGGGTCCGTGGCGTGGCCTAGTAATGCATATTAAACCGGGGGTCCGTGAAATGTAAAAAATGTTGAGAATCACTGATTTAGATAATGCTTGCAGCCGCTTCCTTTACTTGTAGCAGGGGTCTTCAACAGGGGGTCCGGGACCCCTAGGGGGTCCTTCAGAGATACTGCAGGGGGGGCCGCCAAATCTTTATGTAATAGGGAATTTATTTTATTTTTATTTTTACATTAACCACTAGAACCCTCGCATCCCTATTCTGGGGGGAACATTAGCTTGAAAATAGCAGATCTGCAGCAGATCTACAAGCTCAGCGTTGTGAGCTTGTAGATCGGTTTAGGTGTAGAGAGGGAAAAAAAGAGCAGACCAAGTAGCGAGCCAAAGTTCAAGTTTACTCTCTCTCTCTCTCTCTCTCTCTCTCTCTCTCTCTCTCTCTCTCTCTCTCTCTCTCTCTCTCTCTCTCTCTCTCTCTCTCTCTCTCTCTCTCTCTCTCTCTCTCTCTCTCTCTCTCTCTCT